>NC_081209.1:32070199-32090199 GCF_902713425.1 Acipenser ruthenus
GGGTTAGGGTTAGGGTTAGGGTTAGGGTTAGGGTTAGGGTTAGGGTTAGGGTTAGGGTTAGGGTTAGGGTTAGGGTTAGGGTTAGGGTTAGGGTTAGGGTTAGGGTTAGGGTTAGGGTTAGGGTTAGGGTTAGGGTTAGGGTTAGGGTTAGGGTTAGGGTTAGGGTTAGGGTTAGGGTTAGGGTTAGGGTTAGGGTTAGGGTTAGGGTTAGGGTTAGGGTTAGGGTTAGGGTTAGGGTTAGGGTTAGGGTTAGGGTTAGGGTTAGGGTTAGGGTTAGGGTTAGGGTTAGGGTTAGGGTTAGGGTTAGGGTTAGGGTTAGGGTTAGGGTTAGGGTTAGGGTTAGGGTTAGGGTTAGGGTTAGGGTTAGGGTTAGGGTTAGGGTTAGGGTTAGGGTTAGGGTTAGGGTTAGGGTTAGGGTTAGGGTTAGGGTTAGGGTTAGGGTTAGGGTTAGGGTTAGGGTTAGGGTTAGGGTTAGGGTTAGGGTTAGGGTTAGGGTTAGGGTTAGGGTTAGGGTTAGGGTTAGGGTTAGGGTTAGGGTTAGGGTTAGGGTTAGGGTTAGGGTTAGGGTTAGGGTTAGGGTTAGGGTTAGGGTTAGGGTTAGGGTTAGGGTTAGGGTTAGGGTTAGGGTTAGGGTTAGGGTTAGGGTTAGGGTTAGGGTTAGGGTTAGGGTTAGGGTTAGGGTTAGGGTTAGGGTTAGGGTTAGGGTTAGGGTTAGGGTTAGGGTTAGGGTTAGGGTTAGGGTTAGGGTTAGGGTTAGGGTTAGGGTTAGGGTTAGGGTTAGGGTTAGGGTTAGGGTTAGGGTTAGGGTTAGGGTTAGGGTTAGGGTTAGGGTTAGGGTTAGGGTTAGGGTTAGGGTTAGGGTTAGGGTTAGGGTTAGGGTTAGGGTTAGGGTTAGGGTTAGGGTTAGGGTTAGGGTTAGGGTTAGGGTTAGGGTTAGGGTTAGGGTTAGGGTTAGGGTGGGTTAGGGTTAGGGTTAGGGTTAGGGTTAGGGTTAGGGTTAGGGTTAGGGTTAGGGTTAGGGTTAGGGTTAGGGTTAGGGTTAGGGTTAGGGTTAGGGTTAGGGTTAGGGTTAGGGTTAGGGTTAGGGTTAGGGTTAGGGTTAGGGTTAGGGTTAGGGTTAGGGTTAGGGTTAGGGTTAGGGTTAGGGTTAGGGTTAGGGTTAGGGTTAGGGTTAGGGTTAGGGTTAGGGTTAGGGTTAGGGTTAGGGTTAGGGTTAGGGTTAGGGTTAGGGTTAGGGTTAGGGTTAGGGTTAGGGTTAGGGTTAGGGTTAGGGTTAGGGTTAGGGTTAGGGTTAGGGTTAGGGTTAGGGTTAGGGTTAGGGTTAGGGTTAGGGTTAGGGTTAGGGTTAGGGTTAGGGTTAGGGTTAGGGTTAGGGTTAGGGTTAGGGTTAGGGTTAGGGTTAGGGTTAGGGTTAGGGTTAGGGTTAGGGTTAGGGTTAGGGTTAGGGTTAGGGTTAGGGTTAGGGTTAGGGTTAGGGTTAGGGTTAGGGTTAGGGTTAGGGTTAGGGTTAGGGTTAGGGTTAGGGTTAGGGTTAGGGTTAGGGTTAGGGTTAGGGTTAGGGTTAGGGTTAGGGTTAGGGTTAGGGTTAGGGTTAGGGTTAGGGTTAGGGTTAGGGTTAGGGTTAGGGTTAGGGTTAGGGTTAGGGTTAGGGTTAGGGTTAGGGTTAGGGTTAGGGTTAGGGTTAGGGTTAGGGTTAGGGTTAGGGTTAGGGTTAGGGTTAGGGTTAGGGTTAGGGTTAGGGTTAGGGTTAGGGTTAGGGTTAGGGTTAGGGTTAGGGTTAGGGTTAGGGTTAGGGTTAGGGTTAGGGTTAGGGTTAGGGTTAGGGTTAGGGTTAGGGTTAGGGTTAGGGTTAGGGTTAGGGTTAGGGTTAGGGTTAGGGTTAGGGTTAGGGTTAGGGTTAGGGTTAGGGTTAGGGTTAGGGTTAGGGTTAGGGTTAGGGTTAGGGTTAGGGTTAGGGTTAGGGTTAGGGTTAGGGTTAGGGTTAGGGTTAGGGTTAGGGTTAGGGTTAGGGTTAGGGTTAGGGTTAGGGTTAGGGTTAGGGTTAGGGTTAGGGTTAGGGTTAGGGTTAGGGTTAGGGTTAGGGTTAGGGTTAGGGTTAGGGTTAGGGTTAGGGTTAGGGTTAGGGTTAGGGTTAGGGTTAGGGTTAGGGTTAGGGTTAGGGTTAGGGTTAGGGTTAGGGTTAGGGTTAGGGTTAGGGTTAGGGTTAGGGTTAGGGTTAGGGTTAGGGTTAGGGTTAGGGTTAGGGTTAGGGTTAGGGTTAGGGTTAGGGTTAGGGTTAGGGTTAGGGTTAGGGTTAGGGTTAGGGTTAGGGTTAGGGTTAGGGTTAGGGTTAGGGTTAGGGTTAGGGTTAGGGTTAGGGTTAGGGTTAGGGTTAGGGTTAGGGTTAGGGTTAGGGTTAGGGTTAGGGTTAGGGTTAGGGTTAGGGTTAGGGTTAGGGTTAGGGTTAGGGTTAGGGTTAGGGTTAGGGTTAGGGTTAGGGTTAGGGTTAGGGTTAGGGTTAGGGTTAGGGTTAGGGTTAGGGTTAGGGTTAGGGTTAGGGTTAGGGTTAGGGTTAGGGTTAGGGTTAGGGTTAGGGTTAGGGTTAGGGTTAGGGTTAGGGTTAGGGTTAGGGTTAGGGTTAGGGTTAGGGTTAGGGTTAGGGTTAGGGTTAGGGTTAGGGTTAGGGTTAGGGTTAGGGTTAGGTTAGGGTTAGGGTTAGGGTTAGGGTTAGGGTTAGGGTTAGGGTTAGGGTTAGGGTTAGGGTTAGGGTTAGGGTTAGGGTTAGGGTTAGGGTTAGGGTTAGGGTTAGGGTTAGGGTTAGGGTTAGGGTTAGGGTTAGGGTTAGGGTTAGGGTTAGGGTTAGGGTTAGGGTTAGGGTTAGGGTTAGGGTTAGGGTTAGGGTTAGGGTTAGGGTTAGGGTTAGGGTTAGGGTTAGGGTTAGGGTTAGGGTTAGGGTTAGGGTTAGGGTTAGGGTTAGGGTTAGGGTTAGGGTTAGGGTTAGGGTTAGGGTTAGGGTTAGGGTTAGGGTTAGGGTTAGGGTTAGGGTTAGGGTTAGGGTTAGGGTTAGGGTTAGGGTTAGGGTTAGGGTTAGGGTTAGGGTTAGGGTTAGGGTTAGGGTTAGGGTTAGGGTTAGGGTTAGGGTTAGGGTTAGGGTTAGGGTTAGGGTTAGGGTTAGGGTTAGGGTTAGGGTTAGGGTTAGGGTTAGGGTTAGGGTTAGGGTTAGGGTTAGGGTTAGGGTTAGGGTTAGGGTTAGGGTTAGGGTTAGGGTTAGGGTTAGGGTTAGGGTTAGGGTTAGGGTTAGGGTTAGGGTTAGGGTTAGGGTTAGGGTTAGGGTTAGGGTTAGGGTTAGGGTTAGGGTTAGGGTTAGGGTTAGGGTTAGGGTTAGGGTTAGGGTTAGGGTTAGGGTTAGGGTTAGGGTTAGGGTTAGGGTTAGGGTTAGGGTTAGGGTTAGGGTTAGGGTTAGGGTTAGGGTTAGGGTTAGGGTTAGGGTTAGGGTTAGGGTTAGGGTTAGGGTTAGGGTTAGGGTTAGGGTTAGGGTTAGGGTTAGGGTTAGGGTTAGGGTTAGGGTTAGGGTTAGGGTTAGGGTTAGGGTTAGGGTTAGGGTTAGGGTTAGGGTTAGGGTTAGGGTTAGGGTTAGGGTTAGGGTTAGGGTTAGGGTTAGGGTTAGGGTTAGGGTTAGGGTTAGGGTTAGGGTTAGGGTTAGGGTTAGGGTTAGGGTTAGGGTTAGGGTTAGGGTTAGGGTTAGGGTTAGGGTTAGGGTTAGGGTTAGGGTTAGGGTTAGGGTTAGGGTTAGGGTTAGGGTTAGGGTTAGGGTTAGGGTTAGGGTTAGGGTTAGGGTTAGGGTTAGGGTTAGGGTTAGGGTTAGGGTTAGGGTTAGGGTTAGGGTTAGGGTTAGGGTTAGGGTTAGGGTTAGGGTTAGGGTTAGGGTTAGGGTTAGGGTTAGGGTTAGGGTTAGGGTTAGGGTTAGGGTTAGGGTTAGGGTTAGGGTTAGGGTTAGGGTTAGGGTTAGGGTTAGGGTTAGGGTTAGGGTTAGGGTTAGGGTTAGGGTTAGGGTTAGGGTTAGGGTTAGGGTTAGGGTTAGGGTTAGGGTTAGGGTTAGGGTTAGGGTTAGGGTTAGGGTTAGGGTTAGGGTTAGGGTTAGGGTTAGGGTTAGGGTTAGGGTTAGGGTTAGGGTTAGGGTTAGGGTTAGGGTTAGGGTTAGGGTTAGGGTTAGGGTTAGGGTTAGGGTTAGGGTTAGGGTTAGGGTTAGGGTTAGGGTTAGGGTTAGGGTTAGGGTTAGGGTTAGGGTTAGGGTTAGGGTTAGGGTTAGGGTTAGGGTTAGGGTTAGGGTTAGGGTTAGGGTTAGGGTTAGGGTTAGGGTTAGGGTTAGGGTTAGGGTTAGGGTTAGGGTTAGGGTTAGGGTTAGGGTTAGGGTTAGGGTTAGGGTTAGGGTTAGGGTTAGGGTTAGGGTTAGGGTTAGGGTTAGGGTTAGGGTTAGGGTTAGGGTTAGGGTTAGGGTTAGGGTTAGGGTTAGGGTTAGGGTTAGGGTTAGGGTTAGGGTTAGGGTTAGGGTTAGGGTTAGGGTTAGGGTTAGGGTTAGGGTTAGGGTTAGGGTTAGGGTTAGGGTTAGGGTTAGGGTTAGGGTTAGGGTTAGGGTTAGGGTTAGGGTTAGGGTTAGGGTTAGGGTTAGGGTTAGGGTTAGGGTTAGGGTTAGGGTTAGGGTTAGGGTTAGGGTTAGGGTTAGGGTTAGGGTTAGGGTTAGGGTTAGGGTTAGGGTTAGGGTTAGGGTTAGGGTTAGGGTTAGGGTTAGGGTTAGGGTTAGGGTTAGGGTTAGGGTTAGGGTTAGGGTTAGGGTTAGGGTTAGGGTTAGGGTTAGGGTTAGGGTTAGGGTTAGGGTTAGGGTTAGGGTTAGTAGGGTTAGGGTTAGGGTTAGGGTTAGGGTTAGGGTTAGGGTTAGGGTTAGGGTTAGGGTTAGGGTTAGGGTTAGGGTTAGGGTTAGGGTTAGGGTTAGGGTTAGGGTTAGGGTTAGGGTTAGGGTTAGGGTTAGGGTTAGGGTTAGGGTTAGGGTTAGGGTTAGGGTTAGGGTTAGGGTTAGGGTTAGGGTTAGGGTTAGGGTTAGGGTTAGGGTTAGGGTTAGGGTTAGGGTTAGGGTTAGGGTTAGGGTTAGGGTTAGGGTTAGGGTTAGGGTTAGGGTTAGGGTTAGGGTTAGGGTTAGGGTTAGGGTTAGGGTTAGGGTTAGGGTTAGGGTTAGGGTTAGGGTTAGGGTTAGGGTTAGGGTTAGGGTTAGGGTTAGGGTTAGGGTTAGGGTTAGGGTTAGGGTTAGGGTTAGGGTTAGGGTTAGGGTTAGGGTTAGGGTTAGGGTTAGGGTTAGGGTTAGGGTTAGGGTTAGGGTTAGGGTTAGGGTTAGGGTTAGGGTTAGGGTTAGGGTTAGGGTTAGGGTTAGGGTTAGGGTTAGGGTTAGGGTTAGGGTTAGGGTTAGGGTTAGGGTTAGGGTTAGGGTTAGGGTTAGGGTTAGGGTTAGGGTTAGGGTTAGGGTTAGGGTTAGGGTTAGGGTTAGGGTTAGGGTTAGGGTTAGGGTTAGGGTTAGGGTTAGGGTTAGGGTTAGGGTTAGGGTTAGGGTTAGGGTTAGGGTTAGGGTTAGGGTTAGGGTTAGGGTTAGGGTTAGGGTTAGGGTTAGGGTTAGGGTTAGGGTTAGGGTTAGGGTTAGGGTTAGGGTTAGGGTTAGGGTTAGGGTTAGGGTTAGGGTTAGGGTTAGGGTTAGGGTTAGGGTTAGGGTTAGGGTTAGGGTTAGGGTTAGGGTTAGGGTTAGGGTTAGGGTTAGGGTTAGGGTTAGGGTTAGGGTTAGGGTTAGGGTTAGGGTTAGGGTTAGGGTTAGGGTTAGGGTTAGGGTTAGGGTTAGGGTTAGGGTTAGGGTTAGGGTTAGGGTTAGGGTTAGGGTTAGGGTTAGGGTTAGGGTTAGGGTTAGGGTTAGGGTTAGGGTTAGGGTTAGGGTTAGGGTTAGGGTTAGGGTTAGGGTTAGGGTTAGGGTTAGGGTTAGGGTTAGGGTTAGGGTTAGGGTTAGGGTTAGGGTTAGGGTTAGGGTTAGGGTTAGGGTTAGGGTTAGGGTTAGGGTTAGGGTTAGGGTTAGGGTTAGGGTTAGGGTTAGGGTTAGGGTTAGGGTTAGGGTTAGGGTTAGGGTTAGGGTTAGGGTTAGGGTTAGGGTTAGGGTTAGGGTTAGGGTTAGGGTTAGGGTTAGGGTTAGGGTTAGGGTTAGGGTTAGGGTTAGGGTTAGGGTTAGGGTTAGGGTTAGGGTTAGGGTTAGGGTTAGGGTTAGGGTTAGGGTTAGGGTTAGGGTTAGGGTTAGGGTTAGGGTTAGGGTTAGGGTTAGGGTTAGGGTTAGGGTTAGGGTTAGGGTTAGGGTTAGGGTTAGGGTTAGGGTTAGGGTTAGGGTTAGGGTTAGGGTTAGGGTTAGGGTTAGGGTTAGGGTTAGGGTTAGGGTTAGGGTTAGGGTTAGGGTTAGGGTTAGGGTTAGGGTTAGGGTTAGGGTTAGGGTTAGGGTTAGGGTTAGGGTTAGGGTTAGGGTTAGGGTTAGGGTTAGGGTTAGGGTTAGGGTTAGGGTTAGGGTTAGGGTTAGGGTTAGGGTTAGGGTTAGGGTTAGGGTTAGGGTTAGGGTTAGGGTTAGGGTTAGGGTTAGGGTTAGGGTTAGGGTTAGGGTTAGGGTTAGGGTTAGGGTTAGGGTTAGGGTTAGGGTTAGGGTTAGGGTTAGGGTTAGGGTTAGGGTTAGGGTTAGGGTTAGGGTTAGGGTTAGGGTTAGGGTTAGGGTTAGGGTTAGGGTTAGGGTTAGGGTTAGGGTTAGGGTTAGGGTTAGGGTTAGGGTTAGGGTTAGGGTTAGGGTTAGGGTTAGGGTTAGGGTTAGGGTTAGGGTTAGGGTTAGGGTTAGGGTTAGGGTTAGGGTTAGGGTTAGGGTTAGGGTTAGGGTTAGGGTTAGGGTTAGGGTTAGGGTTAGGGTTAGGGTTAGGGTTAGGGTTAGGGTTAGGGTTAGGGTTAGGGTTAGGGTTAGGGTTAGGGTTAGGGTTAGGGTTAGGGTTAGGGTTAGGGTTAGGGTTAGGGTTAGGGTTAGGGTTAGGGTTAGGGTTAGGGTTAGGGTTAGGGTTAGGGTTAGGGTTAGGGTTAGGGTTAGGGTTAGGGTTAGGGTTAGGGTTAGGGTTAGGGTTAGGGTTAGGGTTAGGGTTAGGGTTAGGGTTAGGGTTAGGGTTAGGGTTAGGGTTAGGGTTAGGGTTAGGGTTAGGGTTAGGGTTAGGGTTAGGGTTAGGGTTAGGGTTAGGGTTAGGGTTAGGGTTAGGGTTAGGGTTAGGGTTAGGGTTAGGGTTAGGGTTAGGGTTAGGGTTAGGGTTAGGGTTAGGGTTAGGGTTAGGGTTAGGGTTAGGGTTAGGGTTAGGGTTAGGGTTAGGGTTAGGGTTAGGGTTAGGGTTAGGGTTAGGGTTAGGGTTAGGGTTAGGGTTAGGGTTAGGGTTAGGGTTAGGGTTAGGGTTAGGGTTAGGGTTAGGGTTAGGGTTAGGGTTAGGGTTAGGGTTAGGGTTAGGGTTAGGGTTAGGGTTAGGGTTAGGGTTAGGGTTAGGGTTAGGGTTAGGGTTAGGGTTAGGGTTAGGGTTAGGGTTAGGGTTAGGGTTAGGGTTAGGGTTAGGGTTAGGGTTAGGGTTAGGGTTAGGGTTAGGGTTAGGGTTAGGGTTAGGGTTAGGGTTAGGGTTAGGGTTAGGGTTAGGGTTAGGGTTAGGGTTAGGGTTAGGGTTAGGGTTAGGGTTAGGGTTAGGGTTAGGGTTAGGGTTAGGGTTAGGGTTAGGGTTAGGGTTAGGGTTAGGGTTAGGGTTAGGGTTAGGGTTAGGGTTAGGGTTAGGGTTAGGGTTAGGGTTAGGGTTAGGGTTAGGGTTAGGGTTAGGGTTAGGGTTAGGGTTAGGGTTAGGGTTAGGGTTAGGGTTAGGGTTAGGGTTAGGGTTAGGGTTAGGGTTAGGGTTAGGGTTAGGGTTAGGGTTAGGGTTAGGGTTAGGGTTAGGGTTAGGGTTAGGGTTAGGGTTAGGGTTAGGGTTAGGGTTAGGGTTAGGGTTAGGGTTAGGGTTAGGGTTAGGGTTAGGGTTAGGGTTAGGGTTAGGGTTAGGGTTAGGGTTAGGGTTAGGGTTAGGGTTAGGGTTAGGGTTAGGGTTAGGGTTAGGGTTAGGGTTAGGGTTAGGGTTAGGGTTAGGGTTAGGGTTAGGGTTAGGGTTAGGGTTAGGGTTAGGGTTAGGGTTAGGGTTAGGGTTAGGGTTAGGGTTAGGGTTAGGGTTAGGGTTAGGGTTAGGGTTAGGGTTAGGGTTAGGGTTAGGGTTAGGGTTAGGGTTAGGGTTAGGGTTAGGGTTAGGGTTAGGGTTAGGGTTAGGGTTAGGGTTAGGGTTAGGGTTAGGGTTAGGGTTAGGGTTAGGGTTAGGGTTAGGGTTAGGGTTAGGGTTAGGGTTAGGGTTAGGGTTAGGGTTAGGGTTAGGGTTAGGGTTAGGGTTAGGGTTAGGGTTAGGGTTAGGGTTAGGGTTAGGGTTAGGGTTAGGGTTAGGGTTAGGGTTAGGGTTAGGGTTAGGGTTAGGGTTAGGGTTAGGGTTAGGGTTAGGGTTAGGGTTAGGGTTAGGGTTAGGGTTAGGGTTAGGGTTAGGGTTAGGGTTAGGGTTAGGGTTAGGGTTAGGGTTAGGGTTAGGGTTAGGGTTAGGGTTAGGGTTAGGGTTAGGGTTAGGGTTAGGGTTAGGGTTAGGGTTAGGGTTAGGGTTAGGGTTAGGGTTAGGGTTAGGGTTAGGGTTAGGGTTAGGGTTAGGGTTAGGGTTAGGGTTAGGGTTAGGGTTAGGGTTAGGGTTAGGGTTAGGGTTAGGGTTAGGGTTAGGGTTAGGGTTAGGGTTAGGGTTAGGGTTAGGGTTAGGGTTAGGGTTAGGGTTAGGGTTAGGGTTAGGGTTAGGGTTAGGGTTAGGGTTAGGGTTAGGGTTAGGGTTAGGGTTAGGGTTAGGGTTAGGGTTAGGGTTAGGGTTAGGGTTAGGGTTAGGGTTAGGGTTAGGGTTAGGGTTAGGGTTAGGGTTAGGGTTAGGGTTAGGGTTAGGGTTAGGGTTAGGGTTAGGGTTAGGGTTAGGGTTAGGGTTAGGGTTAGGGTTAGGGTTAGGGTTAGGGTTAGGGTTAGGGTTAGGGTTAGGGTTAGGGTTAGGGTTAGGGTTAGGGTTAGGGTTAGGGTTAGGGTTAGGGTTAGGGTTAGGGTTAGGGTTAGGGTTAGGGTTAGGGTTAGGGTTAGGGTTAGGGTTAGGGTTAGGGTTAGGGTTAGGGTTAGGGTTAGGGTTAGGGTTAGGGTTAGGGTTAGGGTTAGGGTTAGGGTTAGGGTTAGGGTTAGGGTTAGGGTTAGGGTTAGGGTTAGGGTTAGGGTTAGGGTTAGGGTTAGGGTTAGGGTTAGGGTTAGGGTTAGGGTTAGGGTTAGGGTTAGGGTTAGGGTTAGGGTTAGGGTTAGGGTTAGGGTTAGGGTTAGGGTTAGGGTTAGGGTTAGGGTTAGGGTTAGGGTTAGGGTTAGGGTTAGGGTTAGGGTTAGGGTTAGGGTTAGGGTTAGGGTTAGGGTTAGGGTTAGGGTTAGGGTTAGGGTTAGGGTTAGGGTTAGGGTTAGGGTTAGGGTTAGGGTTAGGGTTAGGGTTAGGGTTAGGGTTAGGGTTAGGGTTAGGGTTAGGGTTAGGGTTAGGGTTAGGGTTAGGGTTAGGGTTAGGGTTAGGGTTAGGGTTAGGGTTAGGGTTAGGGTTAGGGTTAGGGTTAGGGTTAGGGTTAGGGTTAGGGTTAGGGTTAGGGTTAGGGTTAGGGTTAGGGTTAGGGTTAGGGTTAGGGTTAGGGTTAGGGTTAGGGTTAGGGTTAGGGTTAGGGTTAGGGTTAGGGTTAGGGTTAGGGTTAGGGTTAGGGTTAGGGTTAGGGTTAGGGTTAGGGTTAGGGTTAGGGTTAGGGTTAGGGTTAGGGTTAGGGTTAGGGTTAGGGTTAGGGTTAGGGTTAGGGTTAGGGTTAGGGTTAGGGTTAGGGTTAGGGTTAGGGTTAGGGTTAGGGTTAGGGTTAGGGTTAGGGTTAGGGTTAGGGTTAGGGTTAGGGTTAGGGTTAGGGTTAGGGTTAGGGTTAGGGTTAGGGTTAGGGTTAGGGTTAGGGTTAGGGTTAGGGTTAGGGTTAGGGTTAGGGTTAGGGTTAGGGTTAGGGTTAGGGTTAGGGTTAGGGTTAGGGTTAGGGTTAGGGTTAGGGTTAGGGTTAGGGTTAGGGTTAGGGTTAGGGTTAGGGTTAGGGTTAGGGTTAGGGTTAGGGTTAGGGTTAGGGTTAGGGTTAGGGTTAGGGTTAGGGTTAGGGTTAGGGTTAGGGTTAGGGTTAGGGTTAGGGTTAGGGTTAGGGTTAGGGTTAGGGTTAGGGTTAGGGTTAGGGTTAGGGTTAGGGTTAGGGTTAGGGTTAGGGTTAGGGTTAGGGTTAGGGTTAGGGTTAGGGTTAGGGTTAGGGTTAGGGTTAGGGTTAGGGTTAGGGTTAGGGTTAGGGTTAGGGTTAGGGTTAGGGTTAGGGTTAGGGTTAGGGTTAGGGTTAGGGTTAGGGTTAGGGTTAGGGTTAGGGTTAGGGTTAGGGTTAGGGTTAGGGTTAGGGTTAGGGTTAGGGTTAGGGTTAGGGTTAGGGTTAGGGTTAGGGTTAGGGTTAGGGTTAGGGTTAGGGTTAGGGTTAGGGTTAGGGTTAGGGTTAGGGTTAGGGTTAGGGTTAGGGTTAGGGTTAGGGTTAGGGTTAGGGTTAGGGTTAGGGTTAGGGTTAGGGTTAGGGTTAGGGTTAGGGTTAGGGTTAGGGTTAGGGTTAGGGTTAGGGTTAGGGTTAGGGTTAGGGTTAGGGTTAGGGTTAGGGTTAGGGTTAGGGTTAGGGTTAGGGTTAGGGTTAGGGTTAGGGTTAGGGTTAGGGTTAGGGTTAGGGTTAGGGTTAGGGTTAGGGTTAGGGTTAGGGTTAGGGTTAGGGTTAGGGTTAGGGTTAGGGTTAGGGTTAGGGTTAGGGTTAGGGTTAGGGTTAGGGTTAGGGTTAGGGTTAGGGTTAGGGTTAGGGTTAGGGTTAGGGTTAGGGTTAGGGTTAGGGTTAGGGTTAGGGTTAGGGTTAGGGTTAGGGTTAGGGTTAGGGTTAGGGTTAGGGTTAGGGTTAGGGTTAGGGTTAGGGTTAGGGTTAGGGTTAGGGTTAGGGTTAGGGTTAGGGTTAGGGTTAGGGTTAGGGTTAGGGTTAGGGTTAGGGTTAGGGTTAGGGTTAGGGTTAGGGTTAGGGTTAGGGTTAGGGTTAGGGTTAGGGTTAGGGTTAGGGTTAGGGTTAGGGTTAGGGTTAGGGTTAGGGTTAGGGTTAGGGTTAGGGTTAGGGTTAGGGTTAGGGTTAGGGTTAGGGTTAGGGTTAGGGTTAGGGTTAGGGTTAGGGTTAGGGTTAGGGTTAGGGTTAGGGTTAGGGTTAGGGTTAGGGTTAGGGTTAGGGTTAGGGTTAGGGTTAGGGTTAGGGTTAGGGTTAGGGTTAGGGTTAGGGTTAGGGTTAGGGTTAGGGTTAGGGTTAGGGTTAGGGTTAGGGTTAGGGTTAGGGTTAGGGTTAGGGTTAGGGTTAGGGTTAGGGTTAGGGTTAGGGTTAGGGTTAGGGTTAGGGTTAGGGTTAGGGTTAGGGTTAGGGTTAGGGTTAGGGTTAGGGTTAGGGTTAGGGTTAGGGTTAGGGTTAGGGTTAGGGTTAGGGTTAGGGTTAGGGTTAGGGTTAGGGTTAGGGTTAGGGTTAGGGTTAGGGTTAGGGTTAGGGTTAGGGTTAGGGTTAGGGTTAGGGTTAGGGTTAGGGTTAGGGTTAGGGTTAGGGTTAGGGTTAGGGTTAGGGTTAGGGTTAGGGTTAGGGTTAGGGTTAGGGTTAGGGTTAGGGTTAGGGTTAGGGTTAGGGTTAGGGTTAGGGTTAGGGTTAGGGTTAGGGTTAGGGTTAGGGTTAGGGTTAGGGTTAGGGTTAGGGTTAGGGTTAGGGTTAGGGTTAGGGTTAGGGTTAGGGTTAGGGTTAGGGTTAGGGTTAGGGTTAGGGTTAGGGTTAGGGTTAGGGTTAGGGTTAGGGTTAGGGTTAGGGTTAGGGTTAGGGTTAGGGTTAGGGTTAGGGTTAGGGTTAGGGTTAGGGTTAGGAGGTTAGGGTTAGGGTTAGGGTTAGGGTTAGGGTTGGGTTAGGGTTAGGGTTAGGGTTAGGGTTAGGGTTAGGGTTAGGGTTAGGGTTAGGGTTAGGGTTAGGGTTAGGGTTAGGGTTAGGGTTAGGGTTAGGGTTAGGGTTAGGGTTAGGGTTAGGGTTAGGGTTAGGGTTAGGGTTAGGGTTAGGGTTAGGGTTAGGGTTAGGGTTAGGGTTAGGGTTAGGGTTAGGGTTAGGGTTAGGGTTAGGGTTAGGGTTAGGGTTAGGGTTAGGGTTAGGGTTAGGGTTAGGGTTAGGGTTAGGGTTAGGGTTAGGGTTAGGGTTAGGGTTAGGGTTAGGGTTAGGGTTAGGGTTAGGGTTAGGGTTAGGGTTAGGGTTAGGGTTAGGGTTAGGGTTAGGGTTAGGGTTAGGGTTAGGGTTAGGGTTAGGGTTAGGGTTAGGGTTAGGGTTAGGGTTAGGGTTAGGGTTAGGGTTAGGGTTAGGGTTAGGGTTAGGGTTAGGGTTAGGGTTAGGGTTAGGGTTAGGGTTAGGGTTAGGGTTAGGGTTAGGGTTAGGGTTAGGGTTAGGGTTAGGGTTAGGGTTAGGGTTAGGGTTAGGGTTAGGGTTAGGGTTAGGGTTAGGGTTAGGGTTAGGGTTAGGGTTAGGGTTAGGGTTAGGGTTAGGGTTAGGGTTAGGGTTAGGGTTAGGGTTAGGGTTAGGGTTAGGGTTAGGGTTAGGGTTAGGGTTAGGGTTAGGGTTAGGGTTAGGGTTAGGGTTAGGGTTAGGGTTAGGGTTAGGGTTAGGGTTAGGGTTAGGGTTAGGGTTAGGGTTAGGGTTAGGGTTAGGGTTAGGGTTAGGGTTAGGGTTAGGGTTAGGGTTAGGGTTAGGGTTAGGGTTAGGGTTAGGGTTAGGGTTAGGGTTAGGGTTAGGGTTAGGGTTAGGGTTAGGGTTAGGGTTAGGGTTAGGGTTAGGGTTAGGGTTAGGGTTAGGGTTAGGGTTAGGGTTAGGGTTAGGGTTAGGGTTAGGGTTAGGGTTAGGGTTAGGGTTAGGGTTAGGGTTAGGGTTAGGGTTAGGGTTAGGGTTAGGGTTAGGGTTAGGGTTAGGGTTAGGGTTAGGGTTAGGGTTAGGGTTAGGGTTAGGGTTAGGGTTAGGGTTAGGGTTAGGGTTAGGGTTAGGGTTAGGGTTAGGGTTAGGGTTAGGGTTAGGGTTAGGGTTAGGGTTAGGGTTAGGGTTAGGGTTAGGGTTAGGGTTAGGGTTAGGGTTAGGGTTAGGGTTAGGGTTAGGGTTAGGGTTAGGGTTAGGGTTAGGGTTAGGGTTAGGGTTAGGGTTAGGGTTAGGGTTAGGGTTAGGGTTAGGGTTAGGGTTAGGGTTAGGGTTAGGGTTAGGGTTAGGGTTAGGGTTAGGGTTAGGGTTAGGGTTAGGGTTAGGGTTAGGGTTAGGGTTAGGGTTAGGGTTAGGGTTAGGGTTAGGGTTAGGGTTAGGGTTAGGGTTAGGGTTAGGGTTAGGGTTAGGGTTAGGGTTAGGGTTAGGGTTAGGGTTAGGGTTAGGGTTAGGGTTAGGGTTAGGGTTAGGGTTAGGGTTAGGGTTAGGGTTAGGGTTAGGGTTAGGGTTAGGGTTAGGGTTAGGGTTAGGGTTAGGGTTAGGGTTAGGGTTAGGGTTAGGGTTAGGGTTAGGGTTAGGGTTAGGGTTAGGGTTAGGGTTAGGGTTAGGGTTAGGGTTAGGGTTAGGGTTAGGGTTAGGGTTAGGGTTAGGGTTAGGGTTAGGGTTAGGGTTAGGGTTAGGGTTAGGGTTAGGGTTAGGGTTAGGGTTAGGGTTAGGGTTAGGGTTAGGGTTAGGGTTAGGGTTAGGGTTAGGGTTAGGGTTAGGGTTAGGGTTAGGGTTAGGGTTAGGGTTAGGGTTAGGGTTAGGGTTAGGGTTAGGGTTAGGGTTAGGGTTAGGGTTAGGGTTAGGGTTAGGGTTAGGGTTAGGGTTAGGGTTAGGGTTAGGGTTAGGGTTAGGGTTAGGGTTAGGGTTAGGGTTAGGGTTAGGGTTAGGGTTAGGGTTAGGGTTAGGGTTAGGGTTAGGGTTAGGGTTAGGGTTAGGGTTAGGGTTAGGGTTAGGGTTAGGGTTAGGGTTAGGGTTAGGGTTAGGGTTAGGGTTAGGGTTAGGGTTAGGGTTAGGGTTAGGGTTAGGGTTAGGGTTAGGGTTAGGGTTAGGGTTAGGGTTAGGGTTAGGGTTAGGGTTAGGGTTAGGGTTAGGGTTAGGGTTAGGGTTAGGGTTAGGGTTAGGGTTAGGGTTAGGGTTAGGGTTAGGGTTAGGGTTAGGGTTAGGGTTAGGGTTAGGGTTAGGGTTAGGGTTAGGGTTAGGGTTAGGGTTAGGGTTAGGGTTAGGGTTAGGGTTAGGGTTAGGGTTAGGGTTAGGGTTAGGGTTAGGGTTAGGGTTAGGGTTAGGGTTAGGGTTAGGGTTAGGGTTAGGGTTAGGGTTAGGGTTAGGGTTAGGGTTAGGGTTAGGGTTAGGGTTAGGGTTAGGGTTAGGGTTAGGGTTAGGGTTAGGGTTAGGGTTAGGGTTAGGGTTAGGGTTAGGGTTAGGGTTAGGGTTAGGGTTAGGGTTAGGGTTAGGGTTAGGGTTAGGGTTAGGGTTAGGGTTAGGGTTAGGGTTAGGGTTAGGGTTAGGGTTAGGGTTAGGGTTAGGGTTAGGGTTAGGGTTAGGGTTAGGGTTAGGGTTAGGGTTAGGGTTAGGGTTAGGGTTAGGGTTAGGGTTAGGGTTAGGGTTAGGGTTAGGGTTAGGGTTAGGGTTAGGGTTAGGGTTAGGGTTAGGGTTAGGGTTAGGGTTAGGGTTAGGGTTAGGGTTAGGGTTAGGGTTAGGGTTAGGGTTAGGGTTAGGGTTAGGGTTAGGGTTAGGGTTAGGGTTAGGGTTAGGGTTAGGGTTAGGGTTAGGGTTAGGGTTAGGGTTAGGGTTAGGGTTAGGGTTAGGGTTAGGGTTAGGGTTAGGGTTAGGGTTAGGGTTAGGGTTAGGGTTAGGGTTAGGGTTAGGGTTAGGGTTAGGGTTAGGGTTAGGGTTAGGGTTAGGGTTAGGGTTAGGGTTAGGGTTAGGGTTAGGGTTAGGGTTAGGGTTAGGGTTAGGGTTAGGGTTAGGGTTAGGGTTAGGGTTAGGGTTAGGGTTAGGGTTAGGGTTAGGGTTAGGGTTAGGGTTAGGGTTAGGGTTAGGGTTAGGGTTAGGGTTAGGGTTAGGGTTAGGGTTAGGGTTAGGGTTAGGGTTAGGGTTAGGGTTAGGGTTAGGGTTAGGGTTAGGGTTAGGGTTAGGGTTAGGGTTAGGGTTAGGGTTAGGGTTAGGGTTAGGGTTAGGGTTAGGGTTAGGGTTAGGGTTAGGGTTAGGGTTAGGGTTAGGGTTAGGGTTAGGGTTAGGGTTAGGGTTAGGGTTAGGGTTAGGGTTAGGGTTAGGGTTAGGGTTAGGGTTAGGGTTAGGGTTAGGGTTAGGGTTAGGGTTAGGGTTAGGGTTAGGGTTAGGGTTAGGGTTAGGGTTAGGGTTAGGGTTAGGGTTAGGGTTAGGGTTAGGGTTAGGGTTAGGGTTAGGGTTAGGGTTAGGGTTAGGGTTAGGGTTAGGGTTAGGGTTAGGGTTAGGGTTAGGGTTAGGGTTAGGGTTAGGGTTAGGGTTAGGGTTAGGGTTAGGGTTAGGGTTAGGGTTAGGGTTAGGGTTAGGGTTAGGGTTAGGGTTAGGGTTAGGGTTAGGGTTAGGGTTAGGGTTAGGGTTAGGGTTAGGGTTAGGGTTAGGGTTAGGGTTAGGGTTAGGGTTAGGGTTAGGGTTAGGGTTAGGGTTAGGGTTAGGGTTAGGGTTAGGGTTAGGGTTAGGGTTAGGGTTAGGGTTAGGGTTAGGGTTAGGGTTAGGGTTAGGGTTAGGGTTAGGGTTAGGGTTAGGGTTAGGGTTAGGGTTAGGGTTAGGGTTAGGGTTAGGGTTAGGGTTAGGGTTAGGGTTAGGGTTAGGGTTAGGGTTAGGGTTAGGGTTAGGGTTAGGGTTAGGGTTAGGGTTAGGGTTAGGGTTAGGGTTAGGGTTAGGGTTAGGGTTAGGGTTAGGGTTAGGGTTAGGGTTAGGGTTAGGGTTAGGGTTAGGGTTAGGGTTAGGGTTAGGGTTAGGGTTAGGGTTAGGGTTAGGGTTAGGGTTAGGGTTAGGGTTAGGGTTAGGGTTAGGGTTAGGGTTAGGGTTAGGGTTAGGGTTAGGGTTAGGGTTAGGGTTAGGGTTAGGGTTAGGGTTAGGGTTAGGGTTAGGGTTAGGGTTAGGGTTAGGGTTAGGGTTAGGGTTAGGGTTAGGGTTAGGGTTAGGGTTAGGGTTAGGGTTAGGGTTAGGGTTAGGGTTAGGGTTAGGGTTAGGGTTAGGGTTAGGGTTAGGGTTAGGGTTAGGGTTAGGGTTAGGGTTAGGGTTAGGGTTAGGGTTAGGGTTAGGGTTAGGGTTAGGGTTAGGGTTAGGGTTAGGGTTAGGGTTAGGGTTAGGGTTAGGGTTAGGGTTAGGGTTAGGGTTAGGGTTAGGGTTAGGGTTAGGGTTAGGGTTAGGGTTAGGGTTAGGGTTAGGGTTAGGGTTAGGGTTAGGGTTAGGGTTAGGGTTAGGGTTAGGGTTAGGGTTAGGGTTAGGGTTAGGGTTAGGGTTAGGGTTAGGGTTAGGGTTAGGGTTAGGGTTAGGGTTAGGGTTAGGGTTAGGGTTAGGGTTAGGGTTAGGGTTAGGGTTAGGGTTAGGGTTAGGGTTAGGGTTAGGGTTAGGGTTAGGGTTAGGGTTAGGGTTAGGGTTAGGGTTAGGGTTAGGGTTAGGGTTAGGGTTAGGGTTAGGGTTAGGGTTAGGGTTAGGGTTAGGGTTAGGGTTAGGGTTAGGGTTAGGGTTAGGGTTAGGGTTAGGGTTAGGGTTAGGGTTAGGGTTAGGGTTAGGGTTAGGGTTAGGGTTAGGGTTAGGGTTAGGGTTAGGGTTAGGGTTAGGGTTAGGGTTAGGGTTAGGGTTAGGGTTAGGGTTAGGGTTAGGGTTAGGGTTAGGGTTAGGGTTAGGGTTAGGGTTAGGGTTAGGGTTAGGGTTAGGGTTAGGGTTAGGGTTAGGGTTAGGGTTAGGGTTAGGGTTAGGGTTAGGGTTAGGGTTAGGGTTAGGGTTAGGGTTAGGGTTAGGGTTAGGGTTAGGGTTAGGGTTAGGGTTAGGGTTAGGGTTAGGGTTAGGGTTAGGGTTAGGGTTAGGGTTAGGGTTAGGGTTAGGGTTAGGGTTAGGGTTAGGGTTAGGGTTAGGGTTAGGGTTAGGGTTAGGGTTAGGGTTAGGGTTAGGGTTAGGGTTAGGGTTAGGGTTAGGGTTAGGGTTAGGGTTAGGGTTAGGGTTAGGGTTAGGGTTAGGGTTAGGGTTAGGGTTAGGGTTAGGGTTAGGGTTAGGGTTAGGGTTAGGGTTAGGGTTAGGGTTAGGGTTAGGGTTAGGGTTAGGGTTAGGGTTAGGGTTAGGGTTAGGGTTAGGGTTAGGGTTAGGGTTAGGGTTAGGGTTAGGGTTAGGGTTAGGGTTAGGGTTAGGGTTAGGGTTAGGGTTAGGGTTAGGGTTAGGGTTAGGGTTAGGGTTAGGGTTAGGGTTAGGGTTAGGGTTAGGGTTAGGGTTAGGGTTAGGGTTAGGGTTAGGGTTAGGGTTAGGGTTAGGGTTAGGGTTAGGGTTAGGGTTAGGGTTAGGGTTAGGGTTAGGGTTAGGGTTAGGGTTAGGGTTAGGGTTAGGGTTAGGGTTAGGGTTAGGGTTAGGGTTAGGGTTAGGGTTAGGGTTAGGGTTAGGGTTAGGGTTAGGGTTAGGGTTAGGGTTAGGGTTAGGGTTAGGGTTAGGGTTAGGGTTAGGGTTAGGGTTAGGGTTAGGGTTAGGGTTAGGGTTAGGGTTAGGGTTAGGGTTAGGGTTAGGGTTAGGGTTAGGGTTAGGGTTAGGGTTAGGGTTAGGGTTAGGGTTAGGGTTAGGGTTAGGGTTAGGGTTAGGGTTAGGGTTAGGGTTAGGGTTAGGGTTAGGGTTAGGGTTAGGGTTAGGGTTAGGGTTAGGGTTAGGGTTAGGGTTAGGGTTAGGGTTAGGGTTAGGGTTAGGGTTAGGGTTAGGGTTAGGGTTAGGGTTAGGGTTAGGGTTAGGGTTAGGGTTAGGGTTAGGGTTAGGGTTAGGGTTAGGGTTAGGGTTAGGGTTAGGGTTAGGGTTAGGGTTAGGGTTAGGGTTAGGGTTAGGGTTAGGGTTAGGGTTAGGGTTAGGGTTAGGGTTAGGGTTAGGGTTAGGGTTAGGGTTAGGGTTAGGGTTAGGGTTAGGGTTAGGGTTAGGGTTAGGGTTAGGGTTAGGGTTAGGGTTAGGGTTAGGGTTAGGGTTAGGGTTAGGGTTAGGGTTAGGGTTAGGGTTAGGGTTAGGGTTAGGGTTAGGGTTAGGGTTAGGGTTAGGGTTAGGGTTAGGGTTAGGGTTAGGGTTAGGGTTAGGGTTAGGGTTAGGGTTAGGGTTAGGGTTAGGGTTAGGGTTAGGGTTAGGGTTAGGGTTAGGGTTAGGGTTAGGGTTAGGGTTAGGGTTAGGGTTAGGGTTAGGGTTAGGGTTAGGGTTAGGGTTAGGGTTAGGGTTAGGGTTAGGGTTAGGGTTAGGGTTAGGGTTAGGGTTAGGGTTAGGGTTAGGGTTAGGGTTAGGGTTAGGGTTAGGGTTAGGGTTAGGGTTAGGGTTAGGGTTAGGGTTAGGGTTAGGGTTAGGGTTAGGGTTAGGGTTAGGGTTAGGGTTAGGGTTAGGGTTAGGGTTAGGGTTAGGGTTAGGGTTAGGGTTAGGGTTAGGGTTAGGGTTAGGGTTAGGGTTAGGGTTAGGGTTAGGGTTAGGGTTAGGGTTAGGGTTAGGGTTAGGGTTAGGGTTAGGGTTAGGGTTAGGGTTAGGGTTAGGGTTAGGGTTAGGGTTAGGGTTAGGGTTAGGGTTAGGGTTAGGGTTAGGGTTAGGGTTAGGGTTAGGGTTAGGGTTAGGGTTAGGGTTAGGGTTAGGGTTAGGGTTAGGGTTAGGGTTAGGGTTAGGGTTAGGGTTAGGGTTAGGGTTAGGGTTAGGGTTAGGGTTAGGGTTAGGGTTAGGGTTAGGGTTAGGGTTAGGGTTAGGGTTAGGGTTAGGGTTAGGGTTAGGGTTAGGGTTAGGGTTAGGGTTAGGGTTAGGGTTAGGGTTAGGGTTAGGGTTAGGGTTAGGGTTAGGGTTAGGGTTAGGGTTAGGGTTAGGGTTAGGGTTAGGGTTAGGGTTAGGGTTAGGGTTAGGGTTAGGGTTAGGGTTAGGGTTAGGGTTAGGGTTAGGGTTAGGGTTAGGGTTAGGGTTAGGGTTAGGGTTAGGGTTAGGGTTAGGGTTAGGGTTAGGGTTAGGGTTAGGGTTAGGGTTAGGGTTAGGGTTAGGGTTAGGGTTAGGGTTAGGGTTAGGGTTAGGGTTAGGGTTAGGGTTAGGGTTAGGGTTAGGGTTAGGGTTAGGGTTAGGGTTAGGGTTAGGGTTAGGGTTAGGGTTAGGGTTAGGGTTAGGGTTAGGGTTAGGGTTAGGGTTAGGGTTAGGGTTAGGGTTAGGGTTAGGGTTAGGGTTAGGGTTAGGGTTAGGGTTAGGGTTAGGGTTAGGGTTAGGGTTAGGGTTAGGGTTAGGGTTAGGGTTAGGGTTAGGGTTAGGGTTAGGGTTAGGGTTAGGGTTAGGGTTAGGGTTAGGGTTAGGGTTAGGGTTAGGGTTAGGGTTAGGGTTAGGGTTAGGGTTAGGGTTAGGGTTAGGGTTAGGGTTAGGGTTAGGGTTAGGGTTAGGGTTAGGGTTAGGGTTAGGGTTAGGGTTAGGGTTAGGGTTAGGGTTAGGGTTAGGGTTAGGGTTAGGGTTAGGGTTAGGGTTAGGGTTAGGGTTAGGGTTAGGGTTAGGGTTAGGGTTAGGGTTAGGGTTAGGGTTAGGGTTAGGGTTAGGGTTAGGGTTAGGGTTAGGGTTAGGGTTAGGGTTAGGGTTAGGGTTAGGGTTAGGGTTAG
>NC_081209.1:32097699-32117699 GCF_902713425.1 Acipenser ruthenus
TTAGGGTTAGGGTTAGGGTTAGGGTTAGGGTTAGGGTTAGGGTTAGGGTTAGGGTTAGGGTTAGGGTTAGGGTTAGGGTTAGGGTTAGGGTTAGGGTTAGGGTTAGGGTTAGGGTTAGGGTTAGGGTTAGGGTTAGGGTTAGGGTTAGGGTTAGGGTTAGGGTTAGGGTTAGGGTTAGGGTTAGGGTTAGGGTTAGGGTTAGGGTTAGGGTTAGGGTTAGGGTTAGGGTTAGGGTTAGGGTTAGGGTTAGGGTTAGGGTTAGGGTTAGGGTTAGGGTTAGGGTTAGGGTTAGGGTTAGGGTTAGGGTTAGGGTTAGGGTTAGGGTTAGGGTTAGGGTTAGGGTTAGGGTTAGGGTTAGGGTTAGGGTTAGGGTTAGGGTTAGGGTTAGGGTTAGGGTTAGGGTTAGGGTTAGGGTTAGGGTTAGGGTTAGGGTTAGGGTTAGGGTTAGGGTTAGGGTTAGGGTTAGGGTTAGGGTTAGGGTTAGGGTTAGGGTTAGGGTTAGGGTTAGGGTTAGGGTTAGGGTTAGGGTTAGGGTTAGGGTTAGGGTTAGGGTTAGGGTTAGGGTTAGGGTTAGGGTTAGGGTTAGGGTTAGGGTTAGGGTTAGGGTTAGGGTTAGGGTTAGGGTTAGGGTTAGGGTTAGGGTTAGGGTTAGGGTTAGGGTTAGGGTTAGGGTTAGGGTTAGGGTTAGGGTTAGGGTTAGGGTTAGGGTTAGGGTTAGGGTTAGGGTTAGGGTTAGGGTTAGGGTTAGGGTTAGGGTTAGGGTTAGGGTTAGGGTTAGGGTTAGGGTTAGGGTTAGGGTTAGGGTTAGGGTTAGGGTTAGGGTTAGGGTTAGGGTTAGGGTTAGGGTTAGGGTTAGGGTTAGGGTTAGGGTTAGGGTTAGGGTTAGGGTTAGGGTTAGGGTTAGGGTTAGGGTTAGGGTTAGGGTTAGGGTTAGGGTTAGGGTTAGGGTTAGGGTTAGGGTTAGGGTTAGGGTTAGGGTTAGGGTTAGGGTTAGGGTTAGGGTTAGGGTTAGGGTTAGGGTTAGGGTTAGGGTTAGGGTTAGGGTTAGGGTTAGGGTTAGGGTTAGGGTTAGGGTTAGGGTTAGGGTTAGGGTTAGGGTTAGGGTTAGGGTTAGGGTTAGGGTTAGGGTTAGGGTTAGGGTTAGGGTTAGGGTTAGGGTTAGGGTTAGGGTTAGGGTTAGGGTTAGGGTTAGGGTTAGGGTTAGGGTTAGGGTTAGGGTTAGGGTTAGGGTTAGGGTTAGGGTTAGGGTTAGGGTTAGGGTTAGGGTTAGGGTTAGGGTTAGGGTTAGGGTTAGGGTTAGGGTTAGGGTTAGGGTTAGGGTTAGGGTTAGGGTTAGGGTTAGGGTTAGGGTTAGGGTTAGGGTTAGGGTTAGGGTTAGGGTTAGGGTTAGGGTTAGGGTTAGGGTTAGGGTTAGGGTTAGGGTTAGGGTTAGGGTTAGGGTTAGGGTTAGGGTTAGGGTTAGGGTTAGGGTTAGGGTTAGGGTTAGGGTTAGGGTTAGGGTTAGGGTTAGGGTTAGGGTTAGGGTTAGGGTTAGGGTTAGGGTTAGGGTTAGGGTTAGGGTTAGGGTTAGGGTTAGGGTTAGGGTTAGGGTTAGGGTTAGGGTTAGGGTTAGGGTTAGGGTTAGGGTTAGGGTTAGGGTTAGGGTTAGGGTTAGGGTTAGGGTTAGGGTTAGGGTTAGGGTTAGGGTTAGGGTTAGGGTTAGGGTTAGGGTTAGGGTTAGGGTTAGGGTTAGGGTTAGGGTTAGGGTTAGGGTTAGGGTTAGGGTTAGGGTTAGGGTTAGGGTTAGGGTTAGGGTTAGGGTTAGGGTTAGGGTTAGGGTTAGGGTTAGGGTTAGGGTTAGGGTTAGGGTTAGGGTTAGGGTTAGGGTTAGGGTTAGGGTTAGGGTTAGGGTTAGGGTTAGGGTTAGGGTTAGGGTTAGGGTTAGGGTTAGGGTTAGGGTTAGGGTTAGGGTTAGGGTTAGGGTTAGGGTTAGGGTTAGGGTTAGGGTTAGGGTTAGGGTTAGGGTTAGGGTTAGGGTTAGGGTTAGGGTTAGGGTTAGGGTTAGGGTTAGGGTTAGGGTTAGGGTTAGGGTTAGGGTTAGGGTTAGGGTTAGGGTTAGGGTTAGGGTTAGGGTTAGGGTTAGGGTTAGGGTTAGGGTTAGGGTTAGGGTTAGGGTTAGGGTTAGGGTTAGGGTTAGGGTTAGGGTTAGGGTTAGGGTTAGGGTTAGGGTTAGGGTTAGGGTTAGGGTTAGGGTTAGGGTTAGGGTTAGGGTTAGGGTTAGGGTTAGGGTTAGGGTTAGGGTTAGGGTTAGGGTTAGGGTTAGGGTTAGGGTTAGGGTTAGGGTTAGGGTTAGGGTTAGGGTTAGGGTTAGGGTTAGGGTTAGGGTTAGGGTTAGGGTTAGGGTTAGGGTTAGGGTTAGGGTTAGGGTTAGGGTTAGGGTTAGGGTTAGGGTTAGGGTTAGGGTTAGGGTTAGGGTTAGGGTTAGGGTTAGGGTTAGGGTTAGGGTTAGGGTTAGGGTTAGGGTTAGGGTTAGGGTTAGGGTTAGGGTTAGGGTTAGGGTTAGGGTTAGGGTTAGGGTTAGGGTTAGGGTTAGGGTTAGGGTTAGGGTTAGGGTTAGGGTTAGGGTTAGGGTTAGGGTTAGGGTTAGGGTTAGGGTTAGGGTTAGGGTTAGGGTTAGGGTTAGGGTTAGGGTTAGGGTTAGGGTTAGGGTTAGGGTTAGGGTTAGGGTTAGGGTTAGGGTTAGGGTTAGGGTTAGGGTTAGGGTTAGGGTTAGGGTTAGGGTTAGGGTTAGGGTTAGGGTTAGGGTTAGGGTTAGGGTTAGGGTTAGGGTTAGGGTTAGGGTTAGGGTTAGGGTTAGGGTTAGGGTTAGGGTTAGGGTTAGGGTTAGGGTTAGGGTTAGGGTTAGGGTTAGGGTTAGGGTTAGGGTTAGGGTTAGGGTTAGGGTTAGGGTTAGGGTTAGGGTTAGGGTTAGGGTTAGGGTTAGGGTTAGGGTTAGGGTTAGGGTTAGGGTTAGGGTTAGGGTTAGGGTTAGGGTTAGGGTTAGGGTTAGGGTTAGGGTTAGGGTTAGGGTTAGGGTTAGGGTTAGGGTTAGGGTTAGGGTTAGGGTTAGGGTTAGGGTTAGGGTTAGGGTTAGGGTTAGGGTTAGGGTTAGGGTTAGGGTTAGGGTTAGGGTTAGGGTTAGGGTTAGGGTTAGGGTTAGGGTTAGGGTTAGGGTTAGGGTTAGGGTTAGGGTTAGGGTTAGGGTTAGGGTTAGGGTTAGGGTTAGGGTTAGGGTTAGGGTTAGGGTTAGGGTTAGGGTTAGGGTTAGGGTTAGGGTTAGGGTTAGGGTTAGGGTTAGGGTTAGGGTTAGGGTTAGGGTTAGGGTTAGGGTTAGGGTTAGGGTTAGGGTTAGGGTTAGGGTTAGGGTTAGGGTTAGGGTTAGGGTTAGGGTTAGGGTTAGGGTTAGGGTTAGGGTTAGGGTTAGGGTTAGGGTTAGGGTTAGGGTTAGGGTTAGGGTTAGGGTTAGGGTTAGGGTTAGGGTTAGGGTTAGGGTTAGGGTTAGGGTTAGGGTTAGGGTTAGGGTTAGGGTTAGGGTTAGGGTTAGGGTTAGGGTTAGGGTTAGGGTTAGGGTTAGGGTTAGGGTTAGGGTTAGGGTTAGGGTTAGGGTTAGGGTTAGGGTTAGGGTTAGGGTTAGGGTTAGGGTTAGGGTTAGGGTTAGGGTTAGGGTTAGGGTTAGGGTTAGGGTTAGGAGGTTAGGGTTAGGGTTAGGGTTAGGGTTAGGGTTAGGGTTAGGGTTAGGGTGTTAGGGTTAGGGTTAGGGTTAGGGTTAGGGTTAGGGTTAGGGTTAGGGTTAGGGTTAGGGTTAGGGTTAGGGTTAGGGTTAGGGTTAGGGTTAGGGTTAGGGTTAGGGTTAGGGTTAGGGTTAGGGTTAGGGTTAGGGTTAGGGTTAGGGTTAGGGTTAGGGTTAGGGTTAGGGTTAGGGTTAGGGTTAGGGTTAGGGTTAGGGTTAGGGTTAGGGTTAGGGTTAGGGTTAGGGTTAGGGTTAGGGTTAGGGTTAGGGTTAGGGTTAGGGTTAGGGTTAGGGTTAGGGTTAGGGTTAGGGTTAGGGTTAGGGTTAGGGTTAGGGTTAGGGTTAGGGTTAGGGTTAGGGTTAGGGTTAGGGTTAGGGTTAGGGTTAGGGTTAGGGTTAGGGTTAGGGTTAGGGTTAGGGTTAGGGTTAGGGTTAGGGTTAGGGTTAGGGTTAGGGTTAGGGTTAGGGTTAGGGTTAGGGTTAGGGTTAGGGTTAGGGTTAGGGTTAGGGTTAGGGTTAGGGTTAGGGTTAGGGTTAGGGTTAGGGTTAGGGTTAGGGTTAGGGTTAGGGTTAGGGTTAGGGTTAGGGTTAGGGTTAGGGTTAGGGTTAGGGTTAGGGTTAGGGTTAGGGTTAGGGTTAGGGTTAGGGTTAGGGTTAGGGTTAGGGTTAGGGTTAGGGTTAGGGTTAGGGTTAGGGTTAGGGTTAGGGTTAGGGTTAGGGTTAGGGTTAGGGTTAGGGTTAGGGTTAGGGTTAGGGTTAGGGTTAGGGTTAGGGTTAGGGTTAGGGTTAGGGTTAGGGTTAGGGTTAGGGTTAGGGTTAGGGTTAGGGTTAGGGTTAGGGTTAGGGTTAGGGTTAGGGTTAGGGTTAGGGTTAGGGTTAGGGTTAGGGTTAGGGTTAGGGTTAGGGTTAGGGTTAGGGTTAGGGTTAGGGTTAGGGTTAGGGTTAGGGTTAGGGTTAGGGTTAGGGTTAGGGTTAGGGTTAGGGTTAGGGTTAGGGTTAGGGTTAGGGTTAGGGTTAGGGTTAGGGTTAGGGTTAGGGTTAGGGTTAGGGTTAGGGTTAGGGTTAGGGTTAGGGTTAGGGTTAGGGTTAGGGTTAGGGTTAGGGTTAGGGTTAGGGTTAGGGTTAGGGTTAGGGTTAGGGTTAGGGTTAGGGTTAGGGTTAGGGTTAGGGTTAGGGTTAGGGTTAGGGTTAGGGTTAGGGTTAGGGTTAGGGTTAGGGTTAGGGTTAGGGTTAGGGTTAGGGTTAGGGTTAGGGTTAGGGTTAGGGTTAGGGTTAGGGTTAGGGTTAGGGTTAGGGTTAGGGTTAGGGTTAGGGTTAGGGTTAGGGTTAGGGTTAGGGTTAGGGTTAGGGTTAGGGTTAGGGTTAGGGTTAGGGTTAGGGTTAGGGTTAGGGTTAGGGTTAGGGTTAGGGTTAGGGTTAGGGTTAGGGTTAGGGTTAGGGTTAGGGTTAGGGTTAGGGTTAGGGTTAGGGTTAGGGTTAGGGTTAGGGTTAGGGTTAGGGTTAGGGTTAGGGTTAGGGTTAGGGTTAGGGTTAGGGTTAGGGTTAGGGTTAGGGTTAGGGTTAGGGTTAGGGTTAGGGTTAGGGTTAGGGTTAGGGTTAGGGTTAGGGTTAGGGTTAGGGTTAGGGTTAGGGTTAGGGTTAGGGTTAGGGTTAGGGTTAGGGTTAGGGTTAGGGTTAGGGTTAGGGTTAGGGTTAGGGTTAGGGTTAGGGTTAGGGTTAGGGTTAGGGTTAGGGTTAGGGTTAGGGTTAGGGTTAGGGTTAGGGTTAGGGTTAGGGTTAGGGTTAGGGTTAGGGTTAGGGTTAGGGTTAGGGTTAGGGTTAGGGTTAGGGTTAGGGTTAGGGTTAGGGTTAGGGTTAGGGTTAGGGTTAGGGTTAGGGTTAGGGTTAGGGTTAGGGTTAGGGTTAGGGTTAGGGTTAGGGTTAGGGTTAGGGTTAGGGTTAGGGTTAGGGTTAGGGTTAGGGTTAGGGTTAGGGTTAGGGTTAGGGTTAGGGTTAGGGTTAGGGTTAGGGTTAGGGTTAGGGTTAGGGTTAGGGTTAGGGTTAGGGTTAGGGTTAGGGTTAGGGTTAGGGTTAGGGTTAGGGTTAGGGTTAGGGTTAGGGTTAGGGTTAGGGTTAGGGTTAGGGTTAGGGTTAGGGTTAGGGTTAGGGTTAGGGTTAGGGTTAGGGTTAGGGTTAGGGTTAGGGTTAGGGTTAGGGTTAGGGTTAGGGTTAGGGTTAGGGTTAGGGTTAGGGTTAGGGTTAGGGTTAGGGTTAGGGTTAGGGTTAGGGTTAGGGTTAGGGTTAGGGTTAGGGTTAGGGTTAGGGTTAGGGTTAGGGTTAGGGTTAGGGTTAGGGTTAGGGTTAGGGTTAGGGTTAGGGTTAGGGTTAGGGTTAGGGTTAGGGTTAGGGTTAGGGTTAGGGTTAGGGTTAGGGTTAGGGTTAGGGTTAGGGTTAGGGTTAGGGTTAGGGTTAGGGTTAGGGTTAGGGTTAGGGTTAGGGTTAGGGTTAGGGTTAGGGTTAGGGTTAGGGTTAGGGTTAGGGTTAGGGTTAGGGTTAGGGTTAGGGTTAGGGTTAGGGTTAGGGTTAGGGTTAGGGTTAGGGTTAGGGTTAGGGTTAGGGTTAGGGTTAGGGTTAGGGTTAGGGTTAGGGTTAGGGTTAGGGTTAGGGTTAGGGTTAGGGTTAGGGTTAGGGTTAGGGTTAGGGTTAGGGTTAGGGTTAGGGTTAGGGTTAGGGTTAGGGTTAGGGTTAGGGTTAGGGTTAGGGTTAGGGTTAGGGTTAGGGTTAGGGTTAGGGTTAGGGTTAGGGTTAGGGTTAGGGTTAGGGTTAGGGTTAGGGTTAGGGTTAGGGTTAGGGTTAGGGTTAGGGTTAGGGTTAGGGTTAGGGTTAGGGTTAGGGTTAGGGTTAGGGTTAGGGTTAGGGTTAGGGTTAGGGTTAGGGTTAGGGTTAGGGTTAGGGTTAGGGTTAGGGTTAGGGTTAGGGTTAGGGTTAGGGTTAGGGTTAGGGTTAGGGTTAGGGTTAGGGTTAGGGTTAGGGTTAGGGTTAGGGTTAGGGTTAGGGTTAGGGTTAGGGTTAGGGTTAGGGTTAGGGTTAGGGTTAGGGTTAGGGTTAGGGTTAGGGTTAGGGTTAGGGTTAGGGTTAGGGTTAGGGTTAGGGTTAGGGTTAGGGTTAGGGTTAGGGTTAGGGTTAGGGTTAGGGTTAGGGTTAGGGTTAGGGTTAGGGTTAGGGTTAGGGTTAGGGTTAGGGTTAGGGTTAGGGTTAGGGTTAGGGTTAGGGTTAGGGTTAGGGTTAGGGTTAGGGTTAGGGTTAGGGTTAGGGTTAGGGTTAGGGTTAGGGTTAGGGTTAGGGTTAGGGTTAGGGTTAGGGTTAGGGTTAGGGTTAGGGTTAGGGTTAGGGTTAGGGTTAGGGTTAGGGTTAGGGTTAGGGTTAGGGTTAGGGTTAGGGTTAGGGTTAGGGTTAGGGTTAGGGTTAGGGTTAGGGTTAGGGTTAGGGTTAGGGTTAGGGTTAGGGTTAGGGTTAGGGTTAGGGTTAGGGTTAGGGTTAGGGTTAGGGTTAGGGTTAGGGTTAGGGTTAGGGTTAGGGTTAGGGTTAGGGTTAGGGTTAGGGTTAGGGTTAGGGTTAGGGTTAGGGTTAGGGTTAGGGTTAGGGTTAGGGTTAGGGTTAGGGTTAGGGTTAGGGTTAGGGTTAGGGTTAGGGTTAGGGTTAGGGTTAGGGTTAGGGTTAGGGTTAGGGTTAGGGTTAGGGTTAGGGTTAGGGTTAGGGTTAGGGTTAGGGTTAGGGTTAGGGTTAGGGTTAGGGTTAGGGTTAGGGTTAGGGTTAGGGTTAGGGTTAGGGTTAGGGTTAGGGTTAGGGTTAGGGTTAGGGTTAGGGTTAGGGTTAGGGTTAGGGTTAGGGTTAGGGTTAGGGTTAGGGTTAGGGTTAGGGTTAGGGTTAGGGTTAGGGTTAGGGTTAGGGTTAGGGTTAGGGTTAGGGTTAGGGTTAGGGTTAGGGTTAGGGTTAGGGTTAGGGTTAGGGTTAGGGTTAGGGTTAGGGTTAGGGTTAGGGTTAGGGTTAGGGTTAGGGTTAGGGTTAGGGTTAGGGTTAGGGTTAGGGTTAGGGTTAGGGTTAGGGTTAGGGTTAGGGTTAGGG
Source organism: Acipenser ruthenus (assembly GCF_902713425.1). Lineage (NCBI taxonomy): Eukaryota > Metazoa > Chordata > Actinopteri > Acipenseriformes > Acipenseridae > Acipenser > Acipenser ruthenus. Next base: position 32,105,552 of record NC_081209.1, read on the forward strand.
TTAGGGTTAGGGTTAGGGTTAGGGTTAGGGTTAGGGTTAGGGTTAGGGTTAGGGTTAGGGTTAGGGTTAGGGTTAGGGTTAGGGTTAGGGTTAGGGTTAGGGTTAGGGTTAGGGTTAGGGTTAGGGTTAGGGTTAGGGTTAGGGTTAGGGTTAGGGTTAGGGTTAGGGTTAGGGTTAGGGTTAGGGTTAGGGTTAGGGTTAGGGTTAGGGTTAGGGTTAGGGTTAGGGTTAGGGTTAGGGTTAGGGTTAGGGTTAGGGTTAGGGTTAGGGTTAGGGTTAGGGTTAGGGTTAGGGTTAGGGTTAGGGTTAGGGTTAGGGTTAGGGTTAGGGTTAGGGTTAGGGTTAGGGTTAGGGTTAGGGTTAGGGTTAGGGTTAGGGTTAGGGTTAGGGTTAGGGTTAGGGTTAGGGTTAGGGTTAGGGTTAGGGTTAGGGTTAGGGTTAGGGTTAGGGTTAGGGTTAGGGTTAGGGTTAGGGTTAGGGTTAGGGTTAGGGTTAGGGTTAGGGTTAGGGTTAGGGTTAGGGTTAGGGTTAGGGTTAGGGTTAGGGTTAGGGTTAGGGTTAGGGTTAGGGTTAGGGTTAGGGTTAGGGTTAGGGTTAGGGTTAGGGTTAGGGTTAGGGTTAGGGTTAGGGTTAGGGTTAGGGTTAGGGTTAGGGTTAGGGTTAGGGTTAGGGTTAGGGTTAGGGTTAGGGTTAGGGTTAGGGTTAGGGTTAGGGTTAGGGTTAGGGTTAGGGTTAGGGTTAGGGTTAGGGTTAGGGTTAGGGTTAGGGTTAGGGTTAGGGTTAGGGTTAGGGTTAGGGTTAGGGTTAGGGTTAGGGTTAGGGTTAGGGTTAGGGTTAGGGTTAGGGTTAGGGTTAGGGTTAGGGTTAGGGTTAGGGTTAGGGTTAGGGTTAGGGTTAGGGTTAGGGTTAGGGTTAGGGTTAGGGTTAGGGTTAGGGTTAGGGTTAGGGTTAGGGTTAGGGTTAGGGTTAGGGTTAGGGTTAGGGTTAGGGTTAGGGTTAGGGTTAGGGTTAGGGTTAGGGTTAGGGTTAGGGTTAGGGTTAGGGTTAGGGTTAGGGTTAGGGTTAGGGTTAGGGTTAGGGTTAGGGTTAGGGTTAGGGTTAGGGTTAGGGTTAGGGTTAGGGTTAGGGTTAGGGTTAGGGTTAGGGTTAGGGTTAGGGTTAGGGTTAGGGTTAGGGTTAGGGTTAGGGTTAGGGTTAGGGTTAGGGTTAGGGTTAGGGTTAGGGTTAGGGTTAGGGTTAGGGTTAGGGTTAGGGTTAGGGTTAGGGTTAGGGTTAGGGTTAGGGTTAGGGTTAGGGTTAGGGTTAGGGTTAGGGTTAGGGTTAGGGTTAGGGTTAGGGTTAGGGTTAGGGTTAGGGTTAGGGTTAGGGTTAGGGTTAGGGTTAGGGTTAGGGTTAGGGTTAGGGTTAGGGTTAGGGTTAGGGTTAGGGTTAGGGTTAGGGTTAGGGTTAGGGTTAGGGTTAGGGTTAGGGTTAGGGTTAGGGTTAGGGTTAGGGTTAGGGTTAGGGTTAGGGTTAGGGTTAGGGTTAGGGTTAGGGTTAGGGTTAGGGTTAGGGTTAGGGTTAGGGTTAGGGTTAGGGTTAGGGTTAGGGTTAGGGTTAGGGTTAGGGTTAGGGTTAGGGTTAGGGTTAGGGTTAGGGTTAGGGTTAGGGTTAGGGTTAGGGTTAGGGTTAGGGTTAGGGTTAGGGTTAGGGTTAGGGTTAGGGTTAGGGTTAGGGTTAGGGTTAGGGTTAGGGTTAGGGTTAGGGTTAGGGTTAGGGTTAGGGTTAGGGTTAGGGTTAGGGTTAGGGTTAGGGTTAGGGTTAGGGTTAGGGTTAGGGTTAGGGTTAGGGTTAGGGTTAGGGTTAGGGTTAGGGTTAGGGTTAGGGTTAGGGTTAGGGTTAGGGTTAGGGTTAGGGTTAGGGTTAGGGTTAGGGTTAGGGTTAGGGTTAGGGTTAGGGTTAGGGTTAGGGTTAGGGTTAGGGTTAGGGTTAGGGTTAGGGTTAGGGTTAGGGTTAGGGTTAGGGTTAGGGTTAGGGTTAGGGTTAGGGTTAGGGTTAGGGTTAGGGTTAGGGTTAGGGTTAGGGTTAGGGTTAGGGTTAGGGTTAGGGTTAGGGTTAGGGTTAGGGTTAGGGTTAGGGTTAGGGTTAGGGTTAGGGTTAGGGTTAGGGTTAGGGTTAGGGTTAGGGTTAGGGTTAGGGTTAGGGTTAGGGTTAGGGTTAGGGTTAGGGTTAGGGTTAGGGTTAGGGTTAGGGTTAGGGTTAGGGTTAGGGTTAGGGTTAGGGTTAGGGTTAGGGTTAGGGTTAGGGTTAGGGTTAGGGTTAGGGTTAGGGTTAGGGTTAGGGTTAGGGTTAGGGTTAGGGTTAGGGTTAGGGTTAGGGTTAGGGTTAGGGTTAGGGTTAGGGTTAGGGTTAGGGTTAGGGTTAGGGTTAGGGTTAGGGTTAGGGTTAGGGTTAGGGTTAGGGTTAGGGTTAGGGTTAGGGTTAGGGTTAGGGTTAGGGTTAGGGTTAGGGTTAGGGTTAGGGTTAGGGTTAGGGTTAGGGTTAGGGTTAGGGTTAGGGTTAGGGTTAGGGTTAGGGTTAGGGTTAGGGTTAGGGTTAGGGTTAGGGTTAGGGTTAGGGTTAGGGTTAGGGTTAGGGTTAGGGTTAGGGTTAGGGTTAGGGTTAGGGTTAGGGTTAGGGTTAGGGTTAGGGTTAGGGTTAGGGTTAGGGTTAGGGTTAGGGTTAGGGTTAGGGTTAGGGTTAGGGTTAGGGTTAGGGTTAGGGTTAGGGTTAGGGTTAGGGTTAGGGTTAGGGTTAGGGTTAGGGTTAGGGTTAGGGTTAGGGTTAGGGTTAGGGTTAGGGTTAGGGTTAGGGTTAGGGTTAGGGTTAGGGTTAGGGTTAGGGTTAGGGTTAGGGTTAGGGTTAGGGTTAGGGTTAGGGTTAGGGTTAGGGTTAGGGTTAGGGTTAGGGTTAGGGTTAGGGTTAGGGTTAGGGTTAGGGTTAGGGTTAGGGTTAGGGTTAGGGTTAGGGTTAGGGTTAGGGTTAGGGTTAGGGTTAGGGTTAGGGTTAGGGTTAGGGTTAGGGTTAGGGTTAGGGTTAGGGTTAGGGTTAGGGTTAGGGTTAGGGTTAGGGTTAGGGTTAGGGTTAGGGTTAGGGTTAGGGTTAGGGTTAGGGTTAGGGTTAGGGTTAGGGTTAGGGTTAGGGTTAGGGTTAGGGTTAGGGTTAGGGTTAGGGTTAGGGTTAGGGTTAGGGTTAGGGTTAGGGTTAGGGTTAGGGTTAGGGTTAGGGTTAGGGTTAGGGTTAGGGTTAGGGTTAGGGTTAGGGTTAGGGTTAGGGTTAGGGTTAGGGTTAGGGTTAGGGTTAGGGTTAGGGTTAGGGTTAGGGTTAGGGTTAGGGTTAGGGTTAGGGTTAGGGTTAGGGTTAGGGTTAGGGTTAGGGTTAGGGTTAGGGTTAGGGTTAGGGTTAGGGTTAGGGTTAGGGTTAGGGTTAGGGTTAGGGTTAGGGTTAGGGTTAGGGTTAGGGTTAGGGTTAGGGTTAGGGTTAGGGTTAGGGTTAGGGTTAGGGTTAGGGTTAGGGTTAGGGTTAGGGTTAGGGTTAGGGTTAGGGTTAGGGTTAGGGTTAGGGTTAGGGTTAGGGTTAGGGTTAGGGTTAGGGTTAGGGTTAGGGTTAGGGTTAGGGTTAGGGTTAGGGTTAGGGTTAGGGTTAGGGTTAGGGTTAGGGTTAGGGTTAGGGTTAGGGTTAGGGTTAGGGTTAGGGTTAGGGTTAGGGTTAGGGTTAGGGTTAGGGTTAGGGTTAGGGTTAGGGTTAGGGTTAGGGTTAGGGTTAGGGTTAGGGTTAGGGTTAGGGTTAGGGTTAGGGTTAGGGTTAGGGTTAGGGTTAGGGTTAGGGTTAGGGTTAGGGTTAGGGTTAGGGTTAGGGTTAGGGTTAGGGTTAGGGTTAGGGTTAGGGTTAGGGTTAGGGTTAGGGTTAGGGTTAGGGTTAGGGTTAGGGTTAGGGTTAGGGTTAGGGTTAGGGTTAGGGTTAGGGTTAGGGTTAGGGTTAGGGTTAGGGTTAGGGTTAGGGTTAGGGTTAGGGTTAGGGTTAGGGTTAGGGTTAGGGTTAGGGTTAGGGTTAGGGTTAGGGTTAGGGTTAGGGTTAGGGTTAGGGTTAGGGTTAGGGTTAGGGTTAGGGTTAGGGTTAGGGTTAGGGTTAGGGTTAGGGTTAGGGTTAGGGTTAGGGTTAGGGTTAGGGTTAGGGTTAGGGTTAGGGTTAGGGTTAGGGTTAGGGTTAGGGTTAGGGTTAGGGTTAGGGTTAGGGTTAGGGTTAGGGTTAGGGTTAGGGTTAGGGTTAGGGTTAGGGTTAGGGTTAGGGTTAGGGTTAGGGTTAGGGTTAGGGTTAGGGTTAGGGTTAGGGTTAGGGTTAGGGTTAGGGTTAGGGTTAGGGTTAGGGTTAGGGTTAGGGTTAGGGTTAGGGTTAGGGTTAGGGTTAGGGTTAGGGTTAGGGTTAGGGTTAGGGTTAGGGTTAGGGTTAGGGTTAGGGTTAGGGTTAGGGTTAGGGTTAGGGTTAGGGTTAGGGTTAGGGTTAGGGTTAGGGTTAGGGTTAGGGTTAGGGTTAGGGTTAGGGTTAGGGTTAGGGTTAGGGTTAGGGTTAGGGTTAGGGTTAGGGTTAGGGTTAGGGTTAGGGTTAGGGTTAGGGTTAGGGTTAGGGTTAGGGTTAGGGTTAGGGTTAGGGTTAGGGTTAGGGTTAGGGTTAGGGTTAGGGTTAGGGTTAGGGTTAGGGTTAGGGTTAGGGTTAGGGTTAGGGTTAGGGTTAGGGTTAGGGTTAGGGTTAGGGTTAGGGTTAGGGTTAGGGTTAGGGTTAGGGTTAGGGTTAGGGTTAGGGTTAGGGTTAGGGTTAGGGTTAGGGTTAGGGTTAGGGTTAGGGTTAGGGTTAGGGTTAGGGTTAGGGTTAGGGTTAGGGTTAGGGTTAGGGTTAGGGTTAGGGTTAGGGTTAGGGTTAGGGTTAGGGTTAGGGTTAGGGTTAGGGTTAGGGTTAGGGTTAGGGTTAGGGTTAGGGTTAGGGTTAGGGTTAGGGTTAGGGTTAGGGTTAGGGTTAGGGTTAGGGTTAGGGTTAGGGTTAGGGTTAGGGTTAGGGTTAGGGTTAGGGTTAGGGTTAGGGTTAGGGTTAGGGTTAGGGTTAGGGTTAGGGTTAGGGTTAGGGTTAGGGTTAGGGTTAGGGTTAGGGTTAGGGTTAGGGTTAGGGTTAGGGTTAGGGTTAGGGTTAGGGTTAGGGTTAGGGTTAGGGTTAGGGTTAGGGTTAGGGTTAGGGTTAGGGTTAGGGTTAGGGTTAGGGTTAGGGTTAGGGTTAGGGTTAGGGTTAGGGTTAGGGTTAGGGTTAGGGTTAGGGTTAGGGTTAGGGTTAGGGTTAGGGTTAGGGTTAGGGTTAGGGTTAGGGTTAGGGTTAGGGTTAGGGTTAGGGTTAGGGTTAGGGTTAGGGTTAGGGTTAGGGTTAGGGTTAGGGTTAGGGTTAGGGTTAGGGTTAGGGTTAGGGTTAGGGTTAGGGTTAGGGTTAGGGTTAGGGTTAGGGTTAGGGTTAGGGTTAGGGTTAGGGTTAGGGTTAGGGTTAGGGTTAGGGTTAGGGTTAGGGTTAGGGTTAGGGTTAGGGTTAGGGTTAGGGTTAGGGTTAGGGTTAGGGTTAGGGTTAGGGTTAGGGTTAGGGTTAGGGTTAGGGTTAGGGTTAGGGTTAGGGTTAGGGTTAGGGTTAGGGTTAGGGTTAGGGTTAGGGTTAGGGTTAGGGTTAGGGTTAGGGTTAGGGTTAGGGTTAGGGTTAGGGTTAGGGTTAGGGTTAGGGTTAGGGTTAGGGTTAGGGTTAGGGTTAGGGTTAGGGTTAGGGTTAGGGTTAGGGTTAGGGTTAGGGTTAGGGTTAGGGTTAGGGTTAGGGTTAGGGTTAGGGTTAGGGTTAGGGTTAGGGTTAGGGTTAGGGTTAGGGTTAGGGTTAGGGTTAGGGTTAGGGTTAGGGTTAGGGTTAGGGTTAGGGTTAGGGTTAGGGTTAGGGTTAGGGTTAGGGTTAGGGTTAGGGTTAGGGTTAGGGTTAGGGTTAGGGTTAGGGTTAGGGTTAGGGTTAGGGTTAGGGTTAGGGTTAGGGTTAGGGTTAGGGTTAGGGTTAGGGTTAGGGTTAGGGTTAGGGTTAGGGTTAGGGTTAGGGTTAGGGTTAGGGTTAGGGTTAGGGTTAGGGTTAGGGTTAGGGTTAGGGTTAGGGTTAGGGTTAGGGTTAGGGTTAGGGTTAGGGTTAGGGTTAGGGTTAGGGTTAGGGTTAGGGTTAGGGTTAGGGTTAGGGTTAGGGTTAGGGTTAGGGTTAGGGTTAGGGTTAGGGTTAGGGTTAGGGTTAGGGTTAGGGTTAGGGTTAGGGTTAGGGTTAGGGTTAGGGTTAGGGTTAGGGTTAGGGTTAGGGTTAGGGTTAGGGTTAGGGTTAGGGTTAGGGTTAGGGTTAGGGTTAGGGTTAGGGTTAGGGTTAGGGTTAGGGTTAGGGTTAGGGTTAGGGTTAGGGTTAGGGTTAGGGTTAGGGTTAGGGTTAGGGTTAGGGTTAGGGTTAGGGTTAGGGTTAGGGTTAGGGTTAGGGTTAGGGTTAGGGTTAGGGTTAGGGTTAGGGTTAGGGTTAGGGTTAGGGTTAGGGTTAGGGTTAGGGTTAGGGTTAGGGTTAGGGTTAGGGTTAGGGTTAGGGTTAGGGTTAGGGTTAGGGTTAGGGTTAGGGTTAGGGTTAGGGTTAGGGTTAGGGTTAGGGTTAGGGTTAGGGTTAGGGTTAGGGTTAGGGTTAGGGTTAGGGTTAGGGTTAGGGTTAGGGTTAGGGTTAGGGTTAGGGTTAGGGTTAGGGTTAGGGTTAGGGTTAGGGTTAGGGTTAGGGTTAGGGTTAGGGTTAGGGTTAGGGTTAGGGTTAGGGTTAGGGTTAGGGTTAGGGTTAGGGTTAGGGTTAGGGTTAGGGTTAGGGTTAGGGTTAGGGTTAGGGTTAGGGTTAGGGTTAGGGTTAGGGTTAGGGTTAGGGTTAGGGTTAGGGTTAGGGTTAGGGTTAGGGTTAGGGTTAGGGTTAGGGTTAGGGTTAGGGTTAGGGTTAGGGTTAGGGTTAGGGTTAGGGTTAGGGTTAGGGTTAGGGTTAGGGTTAGGGTTAGGGTTAGGGTTAGGGTTAGGGTTAGGGTTAGGGTTAGGGTTAGGGTTAGGGTTAGGGTTAGGGTTAGGGTTAGGGTTAGGGTTAGGGTTAGGGTTAGGGTTAGGGTTAGGGTTAGGGTTAGGGTTAGGGTTAGGGTTAGGGTTAGGGTTAGGGTTAGGGTTAGGGTTAGGGTTAGGGTTAGGGTTAGGGTTAGGGTTAGGGTTAGGGTTAGGGTTAGGGTTAGGGTTAGGGTTAGGGTTAGGGTTAGGGTTAGGGTTAGGGTTAGGGTTAGGGTTAGGGTTAGGGTTAGGGTTAGGGTTAGGGTTAGGGTTAGGGTTAGGGTTAGGGTTAGGGTTAGGGTTAGGGTTAGGGTTAGGGTTAGGGTTAGGGTTAGGGTTAGGGTTAGGGTTAGGGTTAGGGTTAGGGTTAGGGTTAGGGTTAGGGTTAGGGTTAGGGTTAGGGTTAGGGTTAGGGTTAGGGTTAGGGTTAGGGTTAGGGTTAGGGTTAGGGTTAGGGTTAGGGTTAGGGTTAGGGTTAGGGTTAGGGTTAGGGTTAGGGTTAGGGTTAGGGTTAGGGTTAGGGTTAGGGTTAGGGTTAGGGTTAGGGTTAGGGTTAGGGTTAGGGTTAGGGTTAGGGTTAGGGTTAGGGTTAGGGTTAGGGTTAGGGTTAGGGTTAGGGTTAGGGTTAGGGTTAGGGTTAGGGTTAGGGTTAGGGTTAGGGTTAGGGTTAGGGTTAGGGTTAGGGTTAGGGTTAGGGTTAGGGTTAGGGTTAGGGTTAGGGTTAGGGTTAGGGTTAGGGTTAGGGTTAGGGTTAGGGTTAGGGTTAGGGTTAGGGTTAGGGTTAGGGTTAGGGTTAGGGTTAGGGTTAGGGTTAGGGTTAGGGTTAGGGTTAGGGTTAGGGTTAGGGTTAGGGTTAGGGTTAGGGTTAGGGTTAGGGTTAGGGTTAGGGTTAGGGTTAGGGTTAGGGTTAGGGTTAGGGTTAGGGTTAGGGTTAGGGTTAGGGTTAGGGTTAGGGTTAGGGTTAGGGTTAGGGTTAGGGTTAGGGTTAGGGTTAGGGTTAGGGTTAGGGTTAGGGTTAGGGTTAGGGTTAGGGTTAGGGTTAGGGTTAGGGTTAGGGTTAGGGTTAGGGTTAGGGTTAGGGTTAGGGTTAGGGTTAGGGTTAGGGTTAGGGTTAGGGTTAGGGTTAGGGTTAGGGTTAGGGTTAGGGTTAGGGTTAGGGTTAGGGTTAGGGTTAGGGTTAGGGTTAGGGTTAGGGTTAGGGTTAGGGTTAGGGTTAGGGTTAGGGTTAGGGTTAGGGTTAGGGTTAGGGTTAGGGTTAGGGTTAGGGTTAGGGTTAGGGTTAGGGTTAGGGTTAGGGTTAGGGTTAGGGTTAGGGTTAGGGTTAGGGTTAGGGTTAGGGTTAGGGTTAGGGTTAGGGTTAGGGTTAGGGTTAGGGTTAGGGTTAGGGTTAGGGTTAGGGTTAGGGTTAGGGTTAGGGTTAGGGTTAGGGTTAGGGTTAGGGTTAGGGTTAGGGTTAGGGTTAGGGTTAGGGTTAGGGTTAGGGTTAGGGTTAGGGTTAGGGTTAGGGTTAGGGTTAGGGTTAGGGTTAGGGTTAGGGTTAGGGTTAGGGTTAGGGTTAGGGTTAGGGTTAGGGTTAGGGTTAGGGTTAGGGTTAGGGTTAGGGTTAGGGTTAGGGTTAGGGTTAGGGTTAGGGTTAGGGTTAGGGTTAGGGTTAGGGTTAGGGTTAGGGTTAGGGTTAGGGTTAGGGTTAGGGTTAGGGTTAGGGTTAGGGTTAGGGTTAGGGTTAGGGTTAGGGTTAGGGTTAGGGTTAGGGTTAGGGTTAGGGTTAGGGTTAGGGTTAGGGTTAGGGTTAGGGTTAGGGTTAGGGTTAGGGTTAGGGTTAGGGTTAGGGTTAGGGTTAGGGTTAGGGTTAGGGTTAGGGTTAGGGTTAGGGTTAGGGTTAGGGTTAGGGTTAGGGTTAGGGTTAGGGTTAGGGTTAGGGTTAGGGTTAGGGTTAGGGTTAGGGTTAGGGTTAGGGTTAGGGTTAGGGTTAGGGTTAGGGTTAGGGTTAGGGTTAGGGTTAGGGTTAGGGTTAGGGTTAGGGTTAGGGTTAGGGTTAGGGTTAGGGTTAGGGTTAGGGTTAGGGTTAGGGTTAGGGTTAGGGTTAGGGTTAGGGTTAGGGTTAGGGTTAGGGTTAGGGTTAGGGTTAGGGTTAGGGTTAGGGTTAGGGTTAGGGTTAGGGTTAGGGTTAGGGTTAGGGTTAGGGTTAGGGTTAGGGTTAGGGTTAGGGTTAGGGTTAGGGTTAGGGTTAGGGTTAGGGTTAGGGTTAGGGTTAGGGTTAGGGTTAGGGTTAGGGTTAGGGTTAGGGTTAGGGTTAGGGTTAGGGTTAGGGTTAGGGTTAGGGTTAGGGTTAGGGTTAGGGTTAGGGTTAGGGTTAGGGTTAGGGTTAGGGTTAGGGTTAGGGTTAGGGTTAGGGTTAGGGTTAGGGTTAGGGTTAGGGTTAGGGTTAGGGTTAGGGTTAGGGTTAGGGTTAGGGTTAGGGTTAGGGTTAGGGTTAGGGTTAGGGTTAGGGTTAGGGTTAGGGTTAGGGTTAGGGTTAGGGTTAGGGTTAGGGTTAGGGTTAGGGTTAGGGTTAGGGTTAGGGTTAGGGTTAGGGTTAGGGTTAGGGTTAGGGTTAGGGTTAGGGTTAGGGTTAGGGTTAGGGTTAGGGTTAGGGTTAGGGTTAGGGTTAGGGTTAGGGTTAGGGTTAGGGTTAGGGTTAGGGTTAGGGTTAGGGTTAGGGTTAGGGTTAGGGTTAGGGTTAGGGTTAGGGTTAGGGTTAGGGTTAGGGTTAGGGTTAGGGTTAGGGTTAGGGTTAGGGTTAGGGTTAGGGTTAGGGTTAGGGTTAGGGTTAGGGTTAGGGTTAGGGTTAGGGTTAGGGTTAGGGTTAGGGTTAGGGTTAGGGTTAGGGTTAGGGTTAGGGTTAGGGTTAGGGTTAGGGTTAGGGTTAGGGTTAGGGTTAGGGTTAGGGTTAGGGTTAGGGTTAGGGTTAGGGTTAGGGTTAGGGTTAGGGTTAGGGTTAGGGTTAGGGTTAGGGTTAGGGTTAGGGTTAGGGTTAGGGTTAGGGTTAGGGTTAGGGTTAGGGTTAGGGTTAGGGTTAGGGTTAGGGTTAGGGTTAGGGTTAGGGTTAGGGTTAGGGTTAGGGTTAGGGTTAGGGTTAGGGTTAGGGTTAGGGTTAGGGTTAGGGTTAGGGTTAGGGTTAGGGTTAGGGTTAGGGTTAGGGTTAGGGTTAGGGTTAGGGTTAGGGTTAGGGTTAGGGTTAGGGTTAGGGTTAGGGTTAGGGTTAGGGTTAGGGTTAGGGTTAGGGTTAGGGTTAGGGTTAGGGTTAGGGTTAGGGTTAGGGTTAGGGTTAGGGTTAGGGTTAGGGTTAGGGTTAGGGTTAGGGTTAGGGTTAGGGTTAGGGTTAGGGTTAGGGTTAGGGTTAGGGTTAGGGTTAGGGTTAGGGTTAGGGTTAGGGTTAGGGTTAGGGTTAGGGTTAGGGTTAGGGTTAGGGTTAGGGTTAGGGTTAGGGTTAGGGTTAGGGTTAGGGTTAGGGTTAGGGTTAGGGTTAGGGTTAGGGTTAGGGTTAGGGTTAGGGTTAGGGTTAGGGTTAGGGTTAGGGTTAGGGTTAGGGTTAGGGTTAGGGTTAGGGTTAGGGTTAGGGTTAGGGTTAGGGTTAGGGTTAGGGTTAGGGTTAGGGTTAGGGTTAGGGTTAGGGTTAGGGTTAGGGTTAGGGTTAGGGTTAGGGTTAGGGTTAGGGTTAGGGTTAGGGTTAGGGTTAGGGTTAGGGTTAGGGTTAGGGTTAGGGTTAGGGTTAGGGTTAGGGTTAGGGTTAGGGTTAGGGTTAGGGTTAGGGTTAGGGTTAGGGTTAGGGTTAGGGTTAGGGTTAGGGTTAGGGTTAGGGTTAGGGTTAGGGTTAGGGTTAGGGTTAGGGTTAGGGTTAGGGTTAGGGTTAGGGTTAGGGTTAGGGTTAGGGTTAGGGTTAGGGTTAGGGTTAGGGTTAGGGTTAGGGTTAGGGTTAGGGTTAGGGTTAGGGTTAGGGTTAGGGTTAGGGTTAGGGTTAGGGTTAGGGTTAGGGTTAGGGTTAGGGTTAGGGTTAGGGTTAGGGTTAGGGTTAGGGTTAGGGTTAGGGTTAGGGTTAGGGTTAGGGTTAGGGTTAGGGTTAGGGTTAGGGTTAGGGTTAGGGTTAGGGTTAGGGTTAGGGTTAGGGTTAGGGTTAGGGTTAGGGTTAGGGTTAGGGTTAGGGTTAGGGTTAGGGTTAGGGTTAGGGTTAGGTTAGGGTTAGGGTTAGGGTTAGGGTTAGGGTTAGGGTTAGGGTTAGGGTTAGGGTTAGGGTTAGGGTTAGGGTTAGGGTTAGGGTTAGGGTTAGGGTTAGGGTTAGGGTTAGGGTTAGGGTTAGGGTTAGGGTTAGGGTTAGGGTTAGGGTTAGGGTTAGGGTTAGGGTTAGGGTTAGGGTTAGGGTTAGGGTTAGGGTTAGGGTTAGGGTTAGGGTTAGGGTTAGGGTTAGGGTTAGGGTTAGGGTTAGGGTTAGGGTTAGGGTTAGGGTTAGGGTTAGGGTTAGGGTTAGGGTTAGGGTTAGGGTTAGGGTTAGGGTTAGGGTTAGGGTTAGGGTTAGGGTTAGGGTTAGGGTTAGGGTTAGGGTTAGGGTTAGGGTTAGGGTTAGGGTTAGGGTTAGGGTTAGGGTTAGGGTTAGGGTTAGGGTTAGGGTTAGGGTTAGGGTTAGGGTTAGGGTTAGGGTTAGGGTTAGGGTTAGGGTTAGGGTTAGGGTTAGGGTTAGGGTTAGGGTTAGGGTTAGGGTTAGGGTTAGGGTTAGGGTTAGGGTTAGGGTTAGGGTTAGGGTTAGGGTTAGGGTAGGTTAGGGTTAGTAGGTTAGGGTTAGGGTTAGGGTTAGGGTTAGGGTTAGGGTTAGGGTTAGGGTTAGGGTTAGGGTTAGGGTTAGGGTTAGGGTTAGGGTTAGGGTTAGGGTTAGGGTTAGGGTAGGGTTAGGGTTAGGGTTAGGGTTAGGGTTAGGTTAGGGTTAGGGTTAGGGTTAGGGTTAGGGTTAGGGTTAGGGTTAGGGTTAGGGTTAGGGTTAGGTTAGGTTAGGGTTAGGGTTA
>NC_081210.1:376043-431043 GCF_902713425.1 Acipenser ruthenus
TATTGCAGACATGTACAGTAGTATAAATACAATCTTTCTATAACTGCAGTCCAGTCATCTTAGTTAACATTTGCCCCTTCCTCTATTGAAGTACTGTGTGGTTAGTTGACCTGTCTTTGAAAGTATAGCCAGGGTGACTAGAGCAGATACCAGCGTTCGTTTCATTGAGCCTCGATATCGAGCCCTCCCCCTCCTCCCTCCCTGTCTGTCTGCTCGTATTGGTTGGTGTTCTGAACCCACACTCACTCGAACACCGAGCTGTCATTCTGATCGCCCCAGATCAGAATCTCCGTTATGGACCGGATGGTCTCGACGAGGAGGTTCCGGTTATGATCCGTCACTGCGGTATTCTTTGTCAGGACATGGTACATGTATCTAGGGAAAAGAAGAAAAAAAAACACACACCACTGACACTCAACCGTTTGATTTCCTCTTTATATCTATCAATCAATTAATTTTATTTTTTATATAGCGCCTTTCATGACAGGTCGCCACAAAACAAAACATATTACAACAATAAGCAGCAAAAAAGAACAGAATAAAAACAAAACAGTCAAATATATTAAATCAAAGGTAAAAAACGTGGCTATATAAGCTATATTATAAAAATGTGTTTTTCACCTAGTTTTAAAAAGAGCAACAGTGGGAACAATATGGAGACAAGAGAATATCAGAATACTTGGTTAAGAAATAATCAGGAAACCTGATGCCTGTATCCAAATGTACACAATGCACGTGTTTACACACCATGCATTACAACCCCCTCTGAACGCATAGCCCCAAGTCACTACAAACCCCAAGTCACTACAAACCCCTCACTGAGCAGGCTCTGAACGCATAGCCCCAAGTCACTACAAACCCCTCACTGAGCAGGCTCTGAACGCATAGCCCCAAGTCACTACAAACCCCAAGTCACTACAAACCCCTCACTGAGCAGGCTCTGAACACATAGCCCCGAGTCACTACAAACCCCTCGCTGAGCAGGCTCTGAACACATAGCCCTGAGTCACTACAAACCCCTCACACATAGCCCCGAGTCACTACAAACCCCTCACTGAGCAGGCTCTGAACACATAGCCCCGAGTCACTACAAACCCCTCACTGAGCAGGCTCTGAACACATAGCCCCAAGTCACTACAAACCCCTCACTGAGCAGGCTCTGAACACATAGCCCCGAGTCACTACAAACCCCTCACTGAGCAGGCTCTGAACACATAGCCCCGAGTCACTACAAACCCCTCACTGAGCAGGCTCTGAACACATAGCCCCGAGTCACTACAAACCTCAAGTCACTACAAACCCCTCACTGAGCAGGCTCTGAACACATAGCCCCAAGTCACTACAAACCCCTCACTGAGCAGGATCTGAACACACAGCCCCAAATCTCAAACAAAGCTCTATAAATAAATTGCAATAATGACTGGTCGCATTGTTAATTACCAGCATTGCTTTTATTACCATGTTTACTTATCTATGCATTTGAGAAGATGAAGTGTTTATTTCATAAATAACACATAACGATATTTAATCCAGAGATGTGCCTGTCTTCAAGGAGAAGCTCGTAACAAGTGGCATATGATATAAATATAAGTACTAGAAATCCCGGGCGCTGTTTGCAGTGGGCGATTCCTCACCAACACACTCCACTCAAGACTCCTGAGTTTCAACTTACACGTAAATCCAATTAATAATAGACAGATCTTACCAGTAAGATTTTTACTGGCACTAAAGCAGCTGATTCCGCTGCTGTCAGTAACTACACAAAACACATTCTTAATATAAGCATCCATCGCACTTTCTCTAAACTTAAAGTCAATAAAATAGAAGCATGTCTCTTTCTCCAGTCCTGATGAGTCTTTTTGGGGCGTCTTACTGGCAGTATAACAGGTAATAGGAAACCCCAGAAAGACTAGTGCCACTAGCTTTCTACCTGTTCAAGCTCTCCGTTACTAATTCCACAACCCCGGCGATGAATCTACTTGACCTCTACGATGTTGCTCTGTGTGCGGTCCCGTGTCAAACTTTATAAGAGACGCCAACGACTGCCAGCAACACAGCGACCGTCAACTTTCAGTTAGATTTTGCAAAACTGCTGTTGACAAAAAACGTTGCTAATCTAACTGTGTGCATTGTTATTAATTTACACCCTTGGCGCTGCTTGTCCTAAACGCAGTAACACACAAGCACCCATTGACGCTTACTTCAGGTGGTCCAGAGAGTGAATGCTTTTAGATTTCCCTTGCCCTGCTCCGACCCAGCTCCTAGACCGTCCAAACATGTTAGCGTCGGGAAGTTTATAATATATATGTGTGGCCGATAAAATCCATACCGGTAACTAGCACAATCTCCAACAAAATACAAACTAAAATAAGGAATACGTTAAATGACGTTGTGACATTCGGTGAAGATAACACACCAACCCCAACAAAACAAAAAAAAAAAAAACGCTACTAGGGACTCGATGCTCTTACGTCCGGGTGGTCGCCGCTAGTTATTCTGGGAGTTGTAGTTCTTCAATCTCATTCGCTCCCTCAGCCGCCGGCAATAAAGGACTGTTCACGAACTAGCTCTCCCGAAGTGCTTCGGGACTCAGTGACGTCTTCAACGTACCCCTAACGTAAAACGCACGCGACACTGACACGGTGATGAAGACGCAGTAAAAACAAGGCGGGGCTCCGGGGGAAAGAGGCGGGACCCTGGATTGTGACACGTTAGCTGTCCCATCACGGTACAAAGTTCAGGAGCAACCAGCCAATGGCAGCTTATTGCAGTGCTCGGGGAATAGCGGAAAGGAAGACTTGCACTAGATGCAGCATTGATGCAACCATAACAATAATATTTAAAAAGCAATACGTTAGGTGATGCGGTTCAGCGAGGTCTTGTTCAATGCGTAGAATGTTTTTGTTTGTAAATACAAACCATATACAGCGCTGTAGCTAGTAGTGTAAAAGAAAAATTGCAATATGTTCGTTTCGTGTTTTGACGCAAACTCTGCAGCACTGCACACAATTATTCAACATTTTAACTAAGCTACATCTTGACTGACCAGCGAGGTGGTTAAATCAGTCAGGCCTCGCTGTGAAATTAAATTGCCGCTTTTAGATTGTGTTGGGTAGCGTTATTGGTATTATTATTGATCTGTCGATCTATGTGTCGACTCTTCGATGCTCTGATCTGATGAGGATCATTATAAAGGCAGAGTTGCGTGCGGCTGTACTCAGGGTATATCAGTACTAGGTGGTGTTGCATTGTCCGTCTGTCTCTGTCTGTCTGTCCGGACCGCCTTTTCGCATCCCGGCTGTATGACATCCCCAGTCTATGCTAATCTAGATTCGGTGGAACCGCTGTTTAATGACCTGCCCTATATGTTTTATCTCGGTCTGTTTTTCGTGAACGTGTTGGTCCTCTACTATGCCTTCCTTATTGAGTACATTGCCCTCAATGTGGGGATAGTCTTTCTGCCCGAGGATGTGGACCAGGCGCTGGTTGATCTGGGAGTTCTGTCGGACCCGGGTTCGGTTCCGGACGACATCGATGTAGAACTGGACGTCTTTTGACTGAAAAAAAAAACACTACACACAGGTCCTAAATGACTGAAGACAGAACGTCCATAGCTTCCAAATACCCCTTCCTCCGGTGTCGGCACAGCGATCCAGACAGAGCCGGATTCTCCGCAGCAGCAGAGCAGTCGGGCCGCTCAAGTCTGTAATTTCCATTGCTGGGTAACCCGTGTACTGAAAAGACATGGCCCAGAAGCATTCACTTCAGACAGTGCTGTGACATGGCTTGTTACATGCAACAACAACACACGTGTTTGGCATGGGGATATTACTGGAAGAAAGTAAGCGATTCATGTGTTGATTCTGGGGTATATGGGGTTTGTTTTTCCAGGGATAGGCTTTGTTAGGTAATACTCTGCAGCAGCAGAAGGGCCTTGCAGTGCGCTTGTGCATTTCGATCTGGCTTTTTTAAATTGCTGCTAATTAACATTCACCTTGTAAATCCTGATATCTGTAGACAGGGGTTGAAATAAGAGCCCTATTGCATAGCAGTTTCACCCTTTCCAGGTTTTACTACAAGCTTGATTAGCCCCCAGTGGGTTCTTATTAAACTCCTAGTAAAACCAGGGATGGATCAAACTGCTATGCAATGGGAGTCTTCTTTCCAGCCCTGGCTGCAGAGCTCAGGGTTTAAAAGGGGAATGTGAAGTCGCTGTTGTCAATGCCAGCTCTGGATGGGGTTTGATTTTCTCCCTCTCTCTGAGTTTCCCCCCGCAGGCTTTCCAGACTGTAGGACACTGAGCCCAGGACAGGGATGCCCCTTGACCCTTGACCTCTGTTGCAGAGAACGCTGCCACGGAGACGCAAACGGATTGAACAGTCTGAGACCCTGAATAAAAATAAAAAATTAAAAAACAGCAATACAAAACGGAGTGGCCAACGGCATGAAACTGAAGAGCTTTACTTCTGTGAACTATTGAACTATTCTCTCTGGACGCTGCAGTATGCGAAGGAGAGCACACGCTGCCACACGCTACCCCTACACAGTAACTTGTGTCTGTGATGCAGCGGACACAACACCACCAGATCCACTTCTCAGAGTCATGATGGCATTAGCCTGAAATCTGACAGACTGTTTCTATTGAAGGGTATTTATATTTATTCATGTCAGCTTTAGTTAGAATTCTAATTGTATTATTATTATTATTATTATTATGATTATGATTATTATTATTATTATTATTATTATTATTATTATTATTATTGTTAACATTTAGAATCTGAGGCATGACAGATTTGCTGATTATATTTTGCTTGGTGTAAGCGGTCCTTTTGAAGTCATCCATGAATGTTTTTGTTTTTTTGCAGTAAAGTTATCACAGCAGCACACTGCATACAACACTGCATACAAGCACACTGCATACAATAAGTATTTTTTCAAATACTTCCCAATTCCCAAAACAAACAAACAACAAACAAACCCCACAACAGCAATCACCCAGCGATCACGACTCCTGGAAACACATAAAATACATCCACCAGGTGGCACTGTGCCTCATAGAACAGAATGTCAGTCAGACTCCAGTCAAGCTGAAAAGAGCTTTACATATACTGTTAGCCATTTAATACAGTATACAGCAGATCTCATTTGATCAGTGAGACTTTTAAAGAACTTATCCTACATCATGCAAGGCTGGCTGCGTCAGTGTGTTTATCTCTCTGGATAGCCTATTCATTCAGTAAAGTGCAGTGGATCACTCTAGCAGGCATGGTGATTTGTTTAAGAGCTTGGTTGGCTGATGTTCCCACCATGTCTTTAATTGTAGACCTAAAACTCCAGTAGCTGTTCCAATCGTGGCCTGGATTAAAACAAATATATGGCAGTGCCATAGCCATTATTAAGTATAGCAATGGCAGGGCTGTATACCATGCTTAATGGTTTAACCCAGGTGTTTAAGATGTTGAGTAGCTGGTTGGGACCGGATTCAAACAAGCTCCTGGTTTGGAATGACCTGTAAGATTCTTCATTGAGTGCCAGTGCACGACACCCTCCATGCAGATGGAAAGTCCCCAGACTGAGCCTCTGTCTGCATGCAAGTCAGACTTCAAAGGAGATGTGTCACCTGTTGCCTGTATTTGCATCACACACACACACCCTGGCCAACTGAATTGAAACGTATGTTTAATTAAGAACAGCGACCATAATCATATGCTTTATCAGTGACCTTCATGCATTTCATTTCAATGACAAAAAACACACAGCCAGATTTTTTTAAAAAATGCAGGTTTTATTAAAACAAATGTCATAATAAATTATTATTATTATTATTATTATTATAATTAGTTTATTTAGCAGGCGCCTTTATCCAAGTCAACTTACAGAGACTAGGGTGTGTGAACTATGCATCAGCTGCAGAGTCACTTACAACTACGTCTCACCCGAAAGACGGAGCACAAGGAGGTTAAGTGACTTGCTCAGGGTCACACACAAAATATACAATATTACAAAATATAATAGAATGGATTTTGTTTGTTCAAACAAACACCCCGGTGTATTTCAACACTATCTAGACAAAGCATATTATGCATATATCTGTATTCAGATCATTCATCATTACAGTTTCCAAACCCATCATTCAGGGTGGTTAAAGATGTATTATAAAGCTGGTACACACACACAAACACACACACAGACACACAGTCACAAATTGAATATCCATCTCTTATAAAGCTGGTACACACACACACACACACACACACAGTCACAGATTGAATATCCATCTCTTATAAAGCTAGTACACACACACACACACACACTGTCACAGATTGAATATCCATCTCTTATAAAGCTGGTACACACACACACACACACAGTCACAGACTGAATATCCATCTCTTATAAAGCTGGTACACACACACACACACAGTCACAGATTGAATATCCATCTCTTATAAAACTAGTACACACACACACAGTCACAGATTGAATATCCATCTCTTATAAAGCTGGTACACACAGACACACACACACACACAGTCACAGACTGAATATCCATCTCTTATAAAGCTGGTACACACACACACAGTCACAGATTGAATATCCATCTCTTATAAAGCTGGTACACACACACACACACACACACACTGTCACAGATTGAATATCCATCTCTTATAAAGCTAGTACACACACACACACACACACACTGTCACAGATTGAATATCCATCTCTTATAATGCTAGTACACACAGACACACACACACACACAGTCACAGATTGAATATCCATCTCTTATAAAGCTAGTACACACACACACACACACACACAGTCACAGATTGAATATCCATCTCTTATAAAGCTAGTACACACACACACACACACACTGTCACAGATTGAATATCCATCTCTTATAAAGCTGGTACACACACACACACACACACACACACAGTCACAGATTGAATATCCATCTCTTATAAAGCTGGTACACACACACACACACACACAGACTGAATATCCATCTCTTAAAAAGCTGGTACAAACACACACAGATTGAATATCCATCTCTTATAAAGCTGGTACACACACACACAGACACACACACACAGTCACAGATTGAATATCCATCTCTTATAAAGCTGGTACACACACACACACACACAGACACACACAGAGACACACACACACACAGTCACAGATTGAATATCCATCTCTTATAAAGCTGGTACACACAGACACACACACACCACAGTCACAGATTGAATATCCATCTCTACAGTTTACATTTGTATTTCTTTATTTTGCTCTGGTAGGGTGATCAGTAATAATGCCTGGAATGATCTGGAGTCAGTTTAGCGTTGGAGTTGTTTGTAAATTTCGTCAGTAGTAAAACGCAGCTGAGAGCAGCGTGTGGGCTCCTGGTGAACCGTTTGGAAGGGAAGACCCCTGTGGTGTGTTAACAGGAAACTCTCTGGGGGCGTTTGTCTGAAACCCGGACACAGTCGTGAATCAAGTAACATTGCAACTGGTGCATATGCAACAATAGGCTCCCCTTGTAAACATCTTCCAAGCAAGCAGCGTTGAGGATATGAACATACATGAGCCCTGCTAGAGTTTGTAATCATGTAAAGCCAAAGCACCATTTACTTTGTTAGTGTCACAGCCAGAGCTGATGCAAATGAACTTGTGCCTTAGCGCCTCAGTGCTACACTCGCACACTCTGAGGGAGATTTTAACAACATTACCCTTATAAAAGTTTCCCCATGGTAAAAGCACAGCAAAGTGTAATAAAGCACAGTGAAAGCACTGTAAAGAAAAGGGAGGTATGGTGAAGCATGCTAATGAACATGGCAAACCGGGGTAAGCGATGGTAAATGCATAGTATAACCAGGGTAAAACTGACGTGCACTGGAAACGCTGTGTGTCTTTCACCAGCAGCACTTCACATTATGAACAGAGAACTGAAACCCTGGTACAAGGCGTGACAGTGACAGGAAGGCGGTCCAGACGGCTTGCCAGTGTGTTAGCTACTCACTACAGTCATCTGATCATCTCTGTACAGCAGCTGCCAGCAGGCTCCCACTGGGACTGCAGAGGTAGTGTTCAGTGATGCTTGCCCAGAGACAGACAGCCCGCCCCCCTTCACAAGGGAACGATCCCATTGGCCACGGCAGCTTCTGAAGGATCTAAAGCAGGTTGATTCTAGAATCCTGTTGTTTCATGTGCTCCAAAACTCCATGTGGGATGGACTGATTCCACATTCTAGAGAAACAAAAACATGAAAACTATTCACAAACGATTCACAAAAAAACGATGCAGCCCCTCACATCAATGTGAATTAAACACAGCCACTGGACTGTGCTGCAGCCCCTCACATCAATGTGAATTAAACACAGCCACTGGACTGTGCTGCAGCCCTTCACATCAATGTGAATTAAACACAGCCACTGGACTGTGCTGCAGCCCCTCACATCAATGTGAATTAAACACAGCCACTGGACTGTGCTGCAGCCCCTCACATCAATGTGAATTAAACACAGCCACTGGACTGTGCTGCAGCCCCTCACATCAATGTGAATTAAACACAGCCACTGGACTGTGCTGCAGCTCCTCACATCAATGTGAATTAAACACAGCCACTGGACTGTGCTGCAGCTCCTCACATCAATGTGAATTAAACACAGCCACAGGACTGTGCTGCAGCCCCTCACATCAATGTGAATTAAACACAGCCACTGGACTGTGCTGCAGCCCCTCACATCAATGTGAATTAAACACAGCCACTGGACTGTGCTGCAGCTCCTCACATCAATGTGAATTAAACACAGCCACTGGACTGTGCTGCAGCCCCTCACATCAATGTGAATTAAACACAGCCACGGGACTGTGCTGCAGCCCCTCACATCAATGTGAATTAAACACAGCCACTGGACTGTGCTGCAGCCCCTCACATCAATGTGAATTAAACACAGCCACGGGACTGTGCTGCAGCCCCTCACATCAATGTGAATTAAACACAGCCACTGGACTGTGCTGCAGCTCCTCACATCAATGTGAATTAAACACAGCCACGGGACTGTGCTGCAGCCCCTGTACTCACGCCAAGCTCTTTATCCACAGACAGCTCTTGAGACTCTCGGTCAGCTTCTGCGCCCCCACGTCCGTGATCTTGTTATATTTCACGCTGCGGAGACACAAGGCAGACTGCGTTAGAGAGCTCCAGCCTCCAGTCCTGTCCTCTGCACCGGCTCTGAAGAGGATCCGGAGGGATACTCACTCGAGTTCGGTAAGAGACTTCATCTCTGGGAGTGCCTTGGCCATGTTCTCTGCTCCACAATCCCCAATCAGATTACTGTACAAGCTGCAAGGGGGAGAAAGCGAGTCAGCCAGTCTGCTGTGTCCATGCTATCAACACCACCCGTGAGAACTTGATGTTGACACAATACAAAGCACAACAGAGTTTTTTCATGTGTTTCTACTGGCTCCCACATTAACTTCCCTAAATGTGACACAAATAAATTAATTAATAGTCCAAGGTCACAATGAGAATCAGCAGATAATAATTCCTGTCCAGCTCCGATTATTGCACAGGACAACGAGCCGCGTTTCAAAGGTACCTGAGATGCTTCAGTGACACGAGGGAAGGAAGACACTGTGCCAGTCTCTCGGCTCCTCGATCTCCAATGTAGTTCTGGGACAGGCTGTGAAAAAAGAACATAACAAAAGGGATACTCAAAAAGAACACAATAATATGACAGATGACTAGCTTTTAGTCCTGACACAGTTACTGCTTGCATGTTACACGTTACGCGATTAAACCTGATAAACGCCTTGCTGTGTGTGATAATCTTTCACTCACTTGAGCGTCTCCAGCGATGATAAAGCAGGGAAAGCCCCCGTCAGCCGCTCCACTCCCCTGTCCCCGATTTTGTTATCGGTCAGTGCTTCAAGGCTGCGGAACGAGAGGGGCGTGGTCAAGGTGTGTACCGTTTCAGTTTTCAAGGTTATGCTCACATACAGTATGATTAACCCACACATCTACGCTTCACTCCATCCCACCAAACCAAGGATGCAATTGCCATGCAAGAAAGAACGGTCACTTACTCCAGGTGCTGCAGCCGCTCAAACGCAGGAAGGACCTCCACCAGCTTTAAAAACCCCACAGATCCGTAAACAGGACCGAGTCTATGGGACAGAAAAACAAGGGATTTGACACTCGTCCAAAAAACACAGCATACAGTGCAGTCTGTTCACATGAATACTCAATAACCGAGTTCCTATAGTTCAGCTCCACAAAAATAACTCAAGAGTGAAAGGGTGAAAACCCTTAAAGAGGATACTTCAGAAGAGCCGTGTTGTGAAGCTCCATGAGGCACAGTGTGCTGGACAGCCCTGACCTTCCCCAAAGCGATGCTTACGCAAATTCCAGCTTCCGGAGTTCCTTCACGGCTGGGATCTCAAAGATCTCATCGCCAGGCCCAGTTTCTGTGTCACTGCAAGAAAGAAAAACGATGCTTCCTGTACTTACAAACTTCATTTATAGTTGGAAAACTGTAATTAAGGTTAAGCAGCAGCTTGTGACACCTATTCGGTTTCAGAGTAAAACCTAGTTTTACTTTCTAATTGCTGAAATAGCCGCCTCCTACGCAGTTTAATCAAGCTGCTGTAAGAAATGCAAAACATGTGTGGACTTGTTTTAATGGAACCAAGCTAGACAAGCTTGACTAAAATCAGACATGTGACGCTGACTCTCAATGACATTGACTCTAAGTAGAGTCTTTGAAGGATTACTTTCCAGACGATGGTTAAATACAGCAGAGGACTCTTCGGCACAGTGCACACTGTTCAATTGCAAAGCCACGTTGCTGTGATCCGGGCTTGGCTCTTCAAGTTGAAGCGATGGACAGCTCAGCCTGTGAAGTGAAGCGTATTTACCATGAAGGAAGCTTCCTCTCCCGGTAGATCTGCACAAGCAGACAGAGGTGCTCAACATCACTGATCCGCGAGGCTTTGAAAGGGTTGATAGTGAACTTGGAGATGGAGTCCTTTAAAAGACCTTGCTCCCCAGTCTGGTGCAGGTGCTCCCAAAGGCTTATTGTATCCGATATAGAAGCCCTGTAATATAGTGAAGAAACGAGACAGTGAAGCACGAGGCATGCTACATCAGAGCTAAACAAACTGTACTTCCACTAGTGCTCTGCAGAACCACACAGACGATCACTTCACATATATTTATAAGGTCTTTCTTGGTTTAATCAGAATTCAGTATAAATGTAATGACACTTGTATTTATAGACTGTGTATTTACGGATTTATGGATGTTTCCAAACAGCAACACAATCTTTTTCCAATACTTATCAATGTGCAATTACCCGGACTACGCTCCAAAAATGCAGCCAACTGGAACTGGATTACTGAATAGTTGTTTTTTTTTTCTTGAAACTCACGTAATATAAAATGAAGAACGTCAATGCCACTCACCTGAACGACGTTACGCTCTTCTGCCCCACCAGCTGTTTGATTCCATGGAGGTCGATGCCTGTCTCGTGCAGGTCCAGGGTGAAGGCTCTTCTGGTTTTGTTCAGGAGGTGCTGCAGTACAAACACGTCAGGTGGGGAGAGAGGCGTGCCCCTAAAGGAGAGCTCTGAGGGGAGCTTGGAGACCATGTGCTTCACGAGGCCCATGTTGCCCGTCTCGTAGACACAGTGGCACAGCTCAAGCAGCCTGCTAGGGTTCAGATCGCTGGGTTTGATCTTCTTCAAGTATTCAGTAAGCGCGTCTTTCTTGGACACTACAGCCTCGGCAGACAAGCAGTCCAGATATGAACACTCTGCGGGTTGAAACAGCAGCCCCACCAGGAACCTGCGCAGCACGTCCAGCCAGTCTTCCTCAGGCTTCTTCTTTTTCTTCTCCAGGAGGACCTGCTTCATCAGGCTTTTGCCACTGATGTTTTTGGCCAAGATCAGGTGCAGAGCCCCCAGGAAATTCTGTGTGATCAAATGAGCGAACCCAAGGCCGAAGCCGCCCTCCTCTCTGCCCTCGCTCGCTGGGTGAGGGCTCAGGATCCCGCTGCTCAGACCGAACTCCTTCAGCTCCTCGGATGACAAGTCTCTTGGGTTCAGGAGGCACTTGTGGTCCTGAACCCCTTCCCAGGCTAGGGCGCCCAGATCAGGGACGTTCTGCTTCTGCTGCCTGTTCAAAGGACCCGCTGCGTACGCATTCACGTGCATCTTCTGGTAGAACACGTGGCAGTAGAGTCCCGTGAGCGTGGACGGCAAGTCTTTGCTCATGTCAAAGTGTTCGAGGAGGAAGCACACTAACCTGCATATCAGCGGGGTAGAGCACAAACTAAAAAGAAACCCGTTGTTCTGGACCTTCCTCCACGCGCCGTCGCAGTATGAAGTGCCCTTGAAGTACCTGCTCATGTACAGCTCAATGTCTTCGGGGGTGAAGCCACTGAGCTCAACTATCTTGTCCACCTTTCCCAAGAACTGGTTGAACATTTCTTTGGGTCTGGCAGTGACCAGTACCGTGCTTCCGATGAGCAGTTTCTTCTGAAAGAGACCCGAAAAGAGGTCCTTGATGCTGTAGATCTCCTTGGAGGAGCTGGTGGCAGGGCAATGAAGGAGGCCTTCGCAATCCTGGAAGTCATCAAAGCCATCGAATATGATCAGGACCTTCTCGGGGTTGCGAAGGAGGTATCTGAAGACCTCATCGGTGTTCTCCGGGGGCGGCACCGCAAAGAGACTGAAGAGCAGGTTCCTCAACCCAAAGCGCTTCCCAGACAGATTCAGCCTCTTGCACGCGAACCAGAAAACCAACTCAAACTGCTGGAAGTCCCCCCTGGACCAGTCCTGGCAAAGCTTCTGGACGAGCGTGCTTTTACCCAGCCCGGCCTTTCCCAGCAAAGCCATCACTTTGGAGTCTTTCGACCCCTCCCCGTTGAGATGGAATATCTGGCTCCGGGGGATTTCGGCTCTCCTCCTCTCCGCTGCGTCGCAGATGATCAGCTCCTTCTCCAGACACTTGTTGGCGTTCTTCCCCGTTTTGATCTTGACCTGCCTGTGGATCAAAGGCACGTCAATGTGAAGAGACTCCAGGGACACTTCGTCCTCCGTGCCCACGAATTGGCAGGTGTCGAGCAGGTAACTTCTTATGGACTCTTTAAACTCTTCAACAGACTCTGCAAAGCAGGCGAGAGGCATGTGCTATCATTAGAAAGAATCCCTTGAATCGTTTAATTATTATTATTATTATTATTTATTTCTTAGCTGACACCCTTATCCAGGGCAACTTACAATTGTTACAAGATATCATATTATTTTTACATACAATTACCCATTTATACAGTTGGGTTTTTACTGGAGCAATCTAGGTAAAGTACCATGCTCAAGGGTACAGCAGCAGTGTCCTCACCGGGGATTGAACCCATGACCCTCCGGTCAAGAGTCCATAGCCCTAACCACTACTCCACACTGCTGCCCACAGAAGAGAATGCTCTGAAAACCCAAACTTACTGGGTTTCTCAGGGGTCTTCAGGGACCGCAGTGGAGACTGCGATCCTTTGCAGGGGGACGTCACTGCATCTGAAACCAGGAGAGACACTTTAGAGTTGATAAGACTTTGTTTACTGGTGTTTATTATTATTATTATTATTATTATTATTATTATTATTATTATTATTATTTATTTATTTATTTATTTCTTAGCAGACGCCCTTATCCAGGCGACTTACAATTGTTACAAGATATCACATTATTTTTACATACAATTACCCATTTATACAGTTGGGTTTTTACTGGAGCAATCTAGGTAAAGTACCTTGCTCAAGGGTACAGTAGCAGTGTCCCCCACCTGGGATTGAACCCACGACCCTCCGGTCAAAAGTCCAGAGCACTAACTACTACTCCACACTGCTGCCCACTGTTTACCATTATGCTGCACTCTGAGAGCTAGACTGCATCGATTATACATCGTCTGGCTCAGAAGCTGAGATAAACTCAAAGAACCAGGAGGCTCTAGATCAGAGCTGCTGATTCCTCCAACGCCACTGGTGTGTAAGTATACCACACTCCATCGAGAGCTCATACTGGAATCATTCAGAAAATCACAAAATCACGTAATCATATGAAACCCATGTGTCTCTGTACCGGTAGTGATGGGCTGGGTGCTGGGGAGAGAGGCTGGAGAAAGGGATCTGTTCACAGACACAGCAGAGGGGCTAGCGGGAGAGGAGGGGCTGTCAGGGTGCCTGGCGACAGCAGCATCGACGACAGTACCTGCGACTGGGGACGAGAGCAACAGAGATAATAAAAATGTACGTTCAAACCCTGAAACGCACATGAAACATTACACTGGTTTAAACTCCTAATGGTATTCCGTAGTGTTTCACTTGGGTGCTCAGCTATCCTGTTGTTGGGGTCTCAGGTGTGACAGCTGAAAACACATGCTACAGGGGAATTGCTTTGCTTTCCTTGGTTCATTCCCATGGCGAACGGTGCCTGGTGTTCTTTCATTCTTACCGGGTGAGCTGGGAGTTCCTGCAGCCCCGGGAGAGGACACTGGAGCAGCAGGCACTGTAGACACAGCAAGAGAGAGAGGTGAGGTTCACACTGATCTGCTACAGACTGGAAATACTAGAGGATGAGAAAACAAACAAACTGGGACTGAAACTTCAGAAACAGCAAAGAAAAAAGAGAAGGATACAGTTGTGGAGAGAATATACTGGCTTTACTAATCCAAAGGTAATAGTTAGTCTTTGATCAGGTTTTTCTGTTAATGCAACACTATCACCACCCCATGTAATACATTCACACTTTAAGGTTACTGGACTGTGTGTTAACCCTCCATCTCTTAGGTTTGAAGTGTCCAAGACACGGAATAATCCCAAAACAGCAGGAAGTGTTTCAGTAGGACAGGACATTGTCATTGTGGAACACTCACCAATCACAAACGTCGGGCCCCCAGGGTGCACAGCGTTGGCGACAGGGATACCGAAGACCTGCTGAGGGACGGTGAAGTTCTGAATGACCTGGAAGGCTGTGGGTGCAGGGGTAGGGGCCAAAGAGCCTCCTGGGACACGCAGAGACAGAGTTAATAAGATACTCCGTGTGAGTCCAGCGCACCGTACAGTAAGGGCTGCTTCCGTCTTTAAAGTCTTCAAGAACCCGGAGGCAGCAGAGTGCTTTTTTAAAAGGCTCTGTTCAAGACGACAGCATTCACTCTAAACCAGGTACAATTAGCAGAGATATATACACGATTTGATTGGCTCTTGTAATTCTAACATTTGCATATCCCGATTACCCATAATTCTACATTTACTGCTTTCTCCCACCTTAACTTGAAAGCTACTTGTATTTACTTACTCTCCTGAACTTTTCAATAACCAAAGTACAGTTACGCTGCACCGATGAGCTTTAAACAGGGTGAAACATGTCTGCAGTTACTGTGCTATGACTTTTAAAATGCTGTGACTGTAGAAGCCTTTTGGTGACTTCTACGTGATTTGATTGGCTCTTGTAATATCCCAATATCCCAATTACCAATGATATCCCAATTACCAATGATAGGTAGCTAGGTAGATAGATAGATGATTAAACAGAAGATGTATAACCTACCAGCAATGAGTGTAGTGTTTCCAGCAGCAGCGAGGCTGGAGATGGGAAGTGTGAAAGTGACAAACCCGTGGACAGGGTGTGCGGGAGAACTCGCTGCGGAGACAAAAAAACGAAATCTCATCTTACGCAAACAGATTGCACTGTTTCTTGAACTCAACAATATCCCTGTTCTGTGTGTTAAACAGCGGGTTTACCACAGTGTACAGTCGACGTAAAGAGCGATCAGACAAAGGGCTGGTGCCTTCAACACTTCCAATCATATCTGTGCAAAGTACGTAACGACTGGAGAAGTGGACTGTAGTGATCAAACACATGGACCCCCCAGCCTACTCCCTTCAAAATGGGAAGGTGAAGGTGGACCCCCCATCTGCTTGCTGGGATACCTCTCTGTGCTTTTCTCTGGTCGGGTCGGCAGCTCTTCCTCCAGCCTCGCTTCTTTTTCTCAAGCGCTCGGTTTGCTCGGGGATCTGGAGGGGCGTGACATTTAAAAAAATGAAACTACAACTCAATGTCATTTTTAAAGCAATTTGAAAGTGCCCTGCAGGCTAAATTACATTTGCTGCTAAACTGTAAGCCTTGTTGAATTTGGGTATGTGTCGCTGTGCTTTAGACATGCAGTAAGAACACACAGACTCTTGCATTCATCGTTTCTGAGATTTCCAAAGAGACCTGGAGCTGTGCTCCAATGCAGCCGTATCCCGATGACACAAGCTTTCTGTAGCATCTTTAGGACACTGTTAATAGAGAAAGGAAAGGACAGCACAACTGAAGGTCTTCGGAAAGCAAGCTGAGGTTTAATCAGAGGTGATGAACTGAACTGTTCTATGGTTTACATTTCCAGGCCTTGCCCGACGCTGTGAGCCTGAAGCGGACAGGGATCTGCACTGCAGCCGCTCTGTGTTACAGCGACTGCTTTCCTACAGTGCAACGTGCTCAACAATGATGAGGTACCTCTTTTCTGGTGCTTCGGTTTCCTTGTATCCACAGAGTTGGCATCGGCTGGGTTCAGGTCTGTTGATTACACAATGGAAAACATTTCTAGTATACATTAAGAATGGAATTATGCACCCTGGGTAGCCTCACTGCAGCACACAGCACAGCGCTCACCTCTCTTGGGATATTGGGTGTTTCTCGCGGGGTCCTGGCACGTGGTTTCCAGGTCTGAAAGTGTCATCTCCATTTCTTCCCCTATTAAAACCAAACGAATAAGATAATGGAACAAAAACAAAAGTTAGAAACAGCACAGCTGGATTTCCGAGTGCTTTCTCACTGATTGTGCAACACTGACAGTGCAAATTGCACACAGGAGTAGGGAAAAAAAAAAAAGAAACAGTTAGACAAAACCAAACGTGGGAATAGCACCCTCCTGGAGGTCTCACATATTTACTCACTTGAGCTGGTCTGCAAAAAGTCTTTAATGCCTGTATCTTTTTAACCCTACAGCTTTTTTATTTTTTACAGTAATTCCTGTGTCACGAGAATTATCCCACTATTTCAGGAGCGCTGCCTCCCTCACCCGGAGCTGATTGGACCTCAGGACCAGGAGAGCAAGCGGATTGGCAGGCACAGGCAAGCCCTGCCTCCTGAGCACCAGCAAGCAAACTAGTCGGATTCTGACCACTCCCTGGCAGACTGTCAGCAGCATCAGCATCAGCATCAGCATCAGCAGCACATCACGGAGCTGCTCTGATTGCACAACCACGGACAGCACTGTTAGAGCTGCGTGGATACTGTTGTAATCTGCCGTCTGAGCCCCGTTTATCACAGTGCGTTAACTTATTTTACACACACTCCCCCCTCTCTCCTCTGTCAGTTTTTATCAAACATTAAAATATAAAACCACTTTACCCAAATTCTCTTGCTGGTCTTCCTCTAAAAACTTCAATATTTTTTCTGTTAAAAAAAAAAAAATTTCAAATGAATACCTCGTAAAATCTCTCCTCGTTGAAATGTTTATTATGGGTTATATCAATGGGGCTGTTTTTTACAACGTCATTTGTTGAGCTCCTTGACAAAGCTCTGAAGAACAATCGCCATGCTCACCGATGTTTTCGTTGTACTCAAAAGGGGTCGGAGAGAGGATTCTCTCGTTGGGCACCATCAGGTCTGACAGCAGGTAGTCGAAAATGTTGGGAGAATCCAGAGAGAGCTGGTTACCTTCCGCATCTGAAAGGCAACACAGGAGGGAATGTCCAGTCATTCTGAGAATAGCACACAGGCTGTGTGTAGAGCAAACACAAGCCGTGTATCTGTGCATGACTATGCTCCATCAAGGTATGCTGGACAATTTGTATTTAACACACATAAATCCTCCTAAAATTGCCCTTTATATTACAGAAATAGGCATGTATACGCAGAAGAACCATGTTTAACTTTCTCTTATTTTTGTGTAATGGCGTAAGATTTTGCTTTTCAAATATAATAATGGCCTGTTAGATTTTGTCCTCGAGTTTGTCCGACCCTTGTAACACAGCATTAGCGTCCGCAGCCTTACTCACGTTACGCACGATGCATACCTCTTCATAGGCGCATGTATCTTGTGCGACCGTTTGAAGCAGAGCAGACTTTTAAGCTGATAGAATCGTGCTGTTTATTTAGTGGTAGTAATGAGCAAACAGGAGCAGATAAATCTCTCTTCTGATGATCCAGAATGTAGAGGGAAAACAATCAGAAAACGCACCGAACCGTCTGTTTTGGGCAAATACGCTGGCGGTAGAATGTTAGTACTTATACAATGTTATAGCTAACTTGAAACCTGCAACTGTTTAGAGATGAACACAATTCAAAAGGTCCGATTAAGCAAATGATGGGTTCAATGAAGGGTCTAGATAAGTCATTGAGAGCTCAGTTGATATGAAAACCAGCAGACACAGGGGGTCCCCAGGACCAGGGCTGGGAAGCCCTGCTCTAGATTCTATTAGTCTTAGTCTAATTACAGCTGTAAGATTACAGTTTATTACGTACAGGTCGCGTGGGCATCTTAACTGACTTCAGGGCACAAACAGGCAGAAAAGGACGAACAGATTTCAAAATGTTACTCATGGAAACAGAGACGTGTTCGCTGAAAATCAGGAAAATGCTGCCACAAGAAGAAAAATACGCTGAGTGATGTAAATTTACTAAAAGCATAACTGGAGGAGAAAACAGGAAAATTCATCAAATACCAGAACAGCAACTCGCTAACAGACTTCCCAAAAACAAAAGAAAGTTTAGTAGCAAAACAAAACCATTAAAACAAAAAAAAAAGAAAAAAAAACACACACAAGGGAAGGAAATGGTAATATGTGCTACTTTTTCAAGCTATTGTAAATGGATACAATTAATCATGACAAATAAAAATACACCAAGGTGTAGAATAAAGAGCATTTATCTTGACACGAGCGTTTATAGGTTTATCTTTTATTGCTGTTGTTGTTGTGGACTCTTTGGCTGTCACTTGCTGTTCGGTCTCGATGGCAGCGCGCTCTGTTTATGCATTTTCAGAAAGGAAACAGATGCTGCTGTGCCCGTGCCTCACTTCCCAGCATGGTGATGCGCAGTCGTTCGTGTGCTTCTGTTGTGCGCGCCACCTAAAAGATTTCTGAGGGCGCTCGTGTTACACAGTCGCAGTCTGAGACTCTCGCATGTACACAGCAGTGACTCCTAGTGGTGAACGCTCGAATTATGTTGTGTAGATCAGGTATGGAAATAAGACTCCTATTGCATAGCAGTTACACCCACTCCAGCTATTAATACAACCTTTATTAGCCTGGGTGTACAGGTAACAAGCCCAGGTGTGTGCCTTAAACGCTATGCAATGGGAGGAATGGATGAAACTGCTATGCAATGGGAGTCTTATTCCCATCCATGATACAGCTGCTTTGTCCCAATAATAATAATAATAATAATAATAATAATAATAATAATAAGCACTGACCGCAGGGAAAGGGTCCCTCAGGGAAGCCGAGTGGAATGTCCCCCAGCAGTGTGTCGCTGTGCAGCAGGCTCAGGAAGCTGTGCTCTCCCAGGACTGAGGGGTCCATGCCTGCATCCTGGGCTCGGGGGTCTGAAACACAGGGGAAGTCCACAGTGGGTTAGTATACAGGACAGCCCTACAGGGGGCCTGGTGGAGCAGCACATTCTCACTGACTCACTCTCGAGCCCTTCGCACCATTCTGCTCCCTCCTGTCCAGTCCCTAAACTTCTTCCAAACGTTTTCTTGCTTCATTTCCTCCGCCTCCGGATGCAGGGAGTTGGTTTTGCTGAGAAGCCCAGATAAAGCCTCCTGGCACCTATTCAAATAAGCAGACCTTGTAGACAAGGCAGCGAGCTAAAGAGTGTGCACTGGGCTTAGGGTTTCAAAACCCAGCTTTGTGGTCGACAGCCATGCAAGCACACGGTCCTGATCTGGGACTGGACAGCTAGAAGACAGATGGTTCTGTGGATAGGTTTCCTGCTACAACGCAGGCCTGCCTGCTGTTACTGTGACAGGGTGGGAGTCATTGTATTATTGATTAAAACACACACTAGTAATTTGTGAACTATCTGGACAGGGTATGTAAGTATGTGTCTCAAAGTGCACTTAACACTATACACGCGTCTATAAACTATGATCTCTACTCTAGACGTACAGCACACAGCTGTGGATTTGTATCTTCACAGTGTCGTCCTGGCTGCCCTGCTGCAACCTACACCAGGTGGTTCCTACCACGTTCTTTACTTTGTTATTGAGGTTTGTTTATAATTAGATCTCCAGTGCTGATACTGGCATTTACCGCTGTCCAGATTTCCTCTTTCTGCTACAGCGATAATTGATTTGCTTTCTGAATCTTTTTCATACTGTACTGTAAACAGCATTCCAAAAAGAAATCCCACACGCCTGTGCGTATAACCAGAGCGTGCCGAATCCAGAGGGGTGTTGTGTGTTAAGGTTGTCAAGGAGGGGAATACCAGCTCACCTTACAGAATGACTAACCATCTGGCATGGATTGGCACCAAAGAAAGCTTTAATGTCATTGTTAATGTTTAACCTTTGCAGTGGAGACAAAGCTCAGCAGACCTGTGATGTTTTATTAACACAAGGTCCAAGTTTTAGTCAAATTATTTGGTCCAACAGGTCCAAGTTTTCAAGTCAAGGTCAAGTGTGATTCTGAGAGTAGTCCTGAAGCACCCTTCTAGAATCTGTCCAGCTGAAAAGTGACAAACCGCATTTCAAACAGTTTGCAAACAAACTAATTCAGAACATGAATGACATGTTGTGAAAGTACAAACAAGGTATTGTATTAGCAATCAGAAGCAACAGCACTTATCCTCGGAGCAGGCTGAGAAAACCCGCTAACTGAAAGCTTGTCTGGGCACACCAGTGTCTCTATTCAAGCTTACACAAACAGAAACAAGTGTTGAGCAACACCACAATCAGACCCTGCCTGTTCTTATTATTGATATCTTCCCAATACAGTTTTTAAAATCCTTTACGAAACACAGATTATTCTTCATCCCGTGTTTTATAGCAGATCTGTGAAAGTGCGGGTTAGGGTTCATTATGTCATCTTCTCGCCTGGATTTATTTATCGTTCCATTATAGATGAATAACCGAACAGCTGAGCTCTGTGGAGAGCCGTGGGAGAGCACTGTCTGGCTCTTGTATATTATGGGGTGTATCCCTTCATGACCCTTCATCAATATCACGGGCATCAGATTTCTCAGCTGGTGGATTTCTTTTGGACATTTGGAACAAAGCAAGATGAGATTAGGCAGAATGATTTAGATTTGAAGTGATTTTTAAAACCCAAAAAGTAATGACTAAAGCTAAGGTTTACAATTTTAGAAAAGCAAACTATGAAGGTATGAAACAGAGACTAACAGAAGTAGATTGGAGTAAAATAGAGAAAACATCCACAGAAGAAGGATGGCTGTTTTTTTTTTTTTTAAATGTAGTACTAGAGGCGCAAAACAATTACATCCCAAAAGTAGACAAATCTAAATCTAAAACAAAATGGTTTAATAGATCAATTAAAAAAAATATTCAGCGAAAAAAGGCACTTTACAGAGCGTTTAAAAGGGACCAAAAACAAAGTACACAGAAAGAGTACTTGGAACTGCAAACGCAAGTCAAAAAGGAAGTTAGTAAGGCCAAGAGAGAGATAGAAATGAACATTGCTAAGGGGGCTAAAACCAATTCCAAAATGTTTTTTTTCCCCAATATTATAACAGCAAGAGAACATTCAAAGAGGAGGTTAAATGTCTAAGAGACACAAATGGCAAAATCATAGATGAAGAAAAAAAAATAGCAAATATATTAAATGATTACTTTTCACAGGTTTTTACAAAGGAGGATACAGACAACATGCCCCACATGTCGACCTGTTCCTATCCAGTTTTAAAGTAACTTTAGCATAACAGAGGCAGAAGTGTTAAAGGGACTAGGAGCTCTTAAAATAAACAAATCCCCTGGACCAGATGAGATCCTCCCAATAGTACTCAAAGACATGAAAGAAGTTATTTACAAACCGCCAACCAAGATCATGCAACAGTCTCTTGACACAGGGGGTGTACTGACAGACTGGAGAATTGCAAACGTAATACCGATCCACAAAAAGGGAGACAAAACTGAACCAGGTAACTACAGACCAATAAGCCTGACTTCTATTATATGTAAACTTATGAAAACTATAATAAGATCCAAAATAGAAAATTACCTATATGGTAACAGTATCCTGGGAGACAGTCAGCATGGTTTTAGGAAAGGGAGATCGTGTCTAACTAACCTGCTTGATTTTTTTGAGGATGCAACATTGAAAATGGATAACTGCAAAGCATACGACATGGTTTATTTAGATTTCCAGAAAGCTTTTGACAAAGTCCTGCATAAAAGATTAATCCTCAAACTGAACGCAG
This sequence comes from Acipenser ruthenus, assembly GCF_902713425.1. Classification (NCBI taxonomy): domain Eukaryota; kingdom Metazoa; phylum Chordata; class Actinopteri; order Acipenseriformes; family Acipenseridae; genus Acipenser; species Acipenser ruthenus. The sequence continues at coordinate 398,531 of NC_081210.1, forward strand.
TAGGGATTCAAGGAAATGCATGCACATGGATTAGGGAGTGGTTAACATGTAGAAAACAGAAAGTACTGATTAGAGGAGAAACCTCAAAATGGAGCGAGGTAACCAGTGGTGTACCACAGGGATCAGTATTAAGTCCTCTGCTATTCCTAATCTACATTAATGATTTAGATTCTGGTATAGTAAGCAAACTCGTTAAATATGCAGACGACACAAAATAGGAGGAGTGGCAAACACTGTTGCAGCAGCAAAGGTCATTCAAAATGATCTAGACAGCATTCAGAACTGGACAGACACATGGCAAATGACATTTAATAGAGAAAAGTGTAAGGTACTGCACGTAGGAAATAAAAATGTGCATTATAAATATCATATGGGAGATGCTACTAGAATTATCCCGGGTTTAAAAGGCATGTCGTATGCAGACAGGCTAAAATAATTGAATCTATTCAGTCTTGAACAAAGAAGACTATGCGGTGATCTGATTCAAGCATTCAAAATTCCAAAAAGGTATTGACAATGTCGACCCAGGGGACTTTTTCAACATGAAAAAAGAAACAAGGACCAGGGGTCACAAATGGAGATTAGATAAAGGGGCATTCAGAACAGAAAATAGGAGGCACTTTTTTACACAGAGAATTGTGAGGGTCTGGAACCAACTCCCCAGTAATATTGTTGAAACTGACACCCTGGGATCCTTCAAGAAGCTGCTTGATGAGATTCTGGGATCAATAAGCTACTGACAACCAAATGAGCAAGACGGGCTGAATGGCCTCCTCTCGTTTGTAAACTTTCTTCTGTTGTTACGTTCTCTCTCCTTATCTCTTAATCTGGTAAACTTCCTCTATAGTTACATAAAATAAAACTAACTTTTAAGGAAACGTATTACACCATCGATAGTCTGTGCTGGCTAAACCCTAATCAAACTCGAAATGATAAATCAGTCATCTTTACAGAGGCTGAAGTGTGACTGGAATGGAAAAAATAACGTGAACGACCCTGTATGAATCTAGAAAGAGGAAGTGGGGTGACAACAGCAAAACACAAAGATCAAAGCGCTATTTCTATCTGTTTTTAAGAAGTGATTTTAACACACTGAGCTAGCTGGCTCTCCAGTACAATGCTCACTCCTGTTTGCACAACAGAGCTGTCTCTCCAGTACAATGCTCACTCCTGTTTGTTTTAATAGTTTTTTTGATCTACAAGGAACTATCATGAGATCATTTTCATTTCAGTTTTTGTTTTGTTTTGTTTTGTTTTGTTGCTATAGCAGCTCTGGAACAAATCTTTGCAAAACAGAAACTCCAAACGATGAATAAAGTTGATCCAGAACGTGGGGAATGCGGACGGCTCCAGCTCCGAGCCTGCGCAGGCTCCTCACCTGAGCCCAGGACGTAAGGATGCTTCATGCATGATCACATTCCCACACGCTGCCTCGCTTTCACTGTCTACAGATTGGGAGGAATCAGGAGTCACCAGCTGCCAGCAAACACACCTCAACCCTTACCTCTGGATAGACAGCAGGCTGGCAACTGGAATAACCGTCACTCTACCCATTTTCAATGCTTAGCCATGTTTGTCAATCATTTACGTTGCTTAGCTTTTACTGCAATATAATAATATGCATTGGTATATTATTATTTGTTTATTTAGCAGACGCCTTTATCCAAGGCAACTTACAGAGACCAGGGTGTGTGAACTACGCATCAGCTGCAGAGTCACTTACAACAACGTCTCATCTGAAAGACGGAGCACAAGGAGGTGAAGTGACTTACTCAGGGTCACACAATGAGTCAGTGGCTGAGGTGGGATTTGAACCGGAGACCTCCTGGTTACAAACCCTTTTTTAAACCACTGGACCACACAGCCAACCATAGATTTCCAACCCTCTGATTGGTGGAAGTATTATTGGAGATCCAATCAAAATAGCCAATAAAGCCAAACAAAATGTCTGCCCGTTATATGGTAGATGTGCACTGTAATTAAAAATTTAAAAATTAAAAAAAACCCTTACCCTTCTTTATTGGCTACATTGATTGGATCGCCAATAATACTTCCACCAATCAGAGGGTTATACAGATACAGCACTCGTAGCGATCGCGCCCTGTGTCAGACTGGTACACAGAACAGGTTCAAGAGAAACAATGTGTCAGATATCAAAGCGGGTGTGAGAATGGCAGCGATGAAGCCAATCTGCTTGGAAACATCAAAAGCAGACCGGGCATTTCCATCAATGGATTTAAAGAATGTGGAAGAGATGATGCGAGACTAGGAGGCTGAGTGGTCCAGTGGTTAAAGAAATGGGCTTATAAGTAGGAGGTCCTCGGTTCAAATCCGGCCTCTTTGGAAACACTCGTATTTATAAATAATACAAAACAGTCTGCACTGCAAGTGGTTTATCACGTTTACTTACCATCTCAATCGCGTGCCATTTATTGTGTTTACAATAGCAACACAATTAACCAAGATGCATCTATATTGATACACGTTTCTATTATTATTAAATATACTCTGTATAACTTTCTGTCGCTTCCAACCGCTATTGCTGTTTCTAAAAATAAAACCCGTTAAAGTATGAGTATTGTTATATATATATACATATAGAAAGCCACTCAATCGAAATCACGCAAGCGTCAAGTACCACAGACAAGAGGATGGGGGCGCGGCCCAAAAAGTTTGACAACCCATGGCTGTATCAAATTCTGCTTATTAAATTTTCTCATAGTAAAAGTATGGGATGATTGTACTGCTGTAGAGGCGGTTGGTAGGTAGAATAAACACGGCAGGGGCTGCCCAAACTGATTTTCTGCTTTCACTTTCACTGCGCAGCTCAGCTTTTATTTCAAAGTGAAAGTATTTATATTAATACGGGGTGCATTTGTTCGGGATTTAAAATATATCACATACAAAAACTAAACAAAATAAAACAGCGGTTTCACGATAATTTCCGTTGTTGTCAAGGTGCATTTTGTACATGTTTCTCCGGCTGTGTATATTTTTTTGCACCCCTGGCAGGTGCTGAGTAACTGACGCGCTTTCGCCTCGAGAGCTGCACAATCAACGTTGCGGTATAGCGAACCATGAGAATAATGACCCGTTCCCTGAGAACATGTGTTTACACGAGCGAAGTGGAAAACGCACTTTTTTTATTATTTATTTCTTAGCAGACGCCCTTATCCAGGGTGACTTACAATTGTTACAAGATATCACATTATTTTTACATACAATTACCCATTTATACAGTTGGGTTTTTACTGGAGCAATCTAGGTAAAGTACCTTGCTCAAGGGTACAGCAGCAGTGTCCCCCCCACCTGGGATTGAACCCACGACCCTCCGGTCAAGAGTCCAGAGCCCTGACCGCTACTCCACACTGCTGCCCACTGTTTACCATTATGCTGCACTCTGAGAGCTAGACTGCATCGATTATACATCGTCTGGCTCAGAAGCCACTTTATGAAGAGAGTAACACTATGCGTATAGGCCACTTACCCAATGCTTAAAAGTAACGCATGTTCTTAAGCATATTTTAAGATAGAAAAATATATACAAATCGAATAAAAAGAGTATTACAAATTCAAATACCAATAAACTAAAGTTAAGCCGCTCCTGTACAGAAAACCAACTGTATGGCGCACATGTTAGTCAGCGTTACTACGCTGTGATAAAGTAAATATCGCACATTAGAAAAAAAAGCATTACATTCAAAAAAGGAAGAAATAAGAAGGAAATGCCATGCGCACAGAATAACATTATAAAACGCTTTTCTGTGCTGGCTTTGTTCCAGATATTAATAAGGTACCAGCCACTAGGAATTCCCCGAGTTTCGCCCAGTGTACCCAATGACCATGTTTAATATCTGCACCAAATATATTATATATATATATATATATATATATATATATATATATATATATATATATATATATATATATATATATATATATTCATAAAACAACTTATTAAAACGCATTTTCACTTTATTTTAATATGATATTATTATATTTAACCCAGCATGTAGACCATCAGCCTCAGATCAAACAAGGAAAGAAAAGTAATCATTGGTCATGTTAAACTAAACTGTTCACATTACGGCGGAGCATCACTGAAATAAAACAATTATACACGGTTATTATTACCTCCGATAGCCGCTGCCATTGATCCACAGGTTTCGCCGTTCAGCGCCAAAGTAAAGTGCGTCTCCGGGAACTGTCCAAATGTGAGCTCTGAGCGCACAGGCAGGATTATCGCATATGCTTCTCTCAACAACAGCACTGGTTACTTTCGATATCACGACAGGGCGTTTCACAGAAGGCACCAGCAAAAAAAAATGAGGCACGGATAATAGATCTGGTTTCAGTGCAAAACTGCCTGACCAAGTGATTATGTCGATTCATACCAAAAGGTGGTGCAGCCGCTGCAGCGCAGCACCACACCAAACAAGCAGCCGAGCACTAAACGCCAGGGCAAACAAACAGGAAACAGAAAACCAGAAAATCTGCAGAAAGTACCAGTTCATTTCTTTTGTTCTGTTTTTGTGTTCAAAATGTGTTTCAGTTTGTGCTGAATGCTCATTGTCTGGCCCATTCAAAACTGACTCACTGTGCAAAAGGGGACTTGCATAGCTAGTTACAGGTAACCCTGTGTGTCCCTTCAAGCAGAGACCTGCAAGGATGCCAGTGTTGGAGGAAATACAGCACATTGCTGTTGTGACCTATGGACAAGTTAAACCTTACAGCCCGCCAAGACAAGTAGACAAAGTTTACAGCTAGAGTAAAATACTCCAGGCAACTTCCTAACCCTGCTGCTAATACAGAACCTGTTCTCCAAGGCAGTGCACATTGAACACATAAGTTATAAGGAATGTTTTTTGAGGAGAGTTTATTAACATAGTTTTTGATTAAAACAGTTTAAAACAAATGAGAAAAAACTAATAACCCCTCTCTAAAACAGCTGAAAAAGGTCCAGTTAACTCCAAACTTTTATTTAATTATTTAAAATGGACTTGAAATCAGTGATATGCCAGACCTGCCTGTGCTGTCGCTGGGCTTTGCTACAGCTCGCTGTTTTCACTATTGTCCATGTGGAATAAGGATTGCGTGGAGAAGGATTACCTATCCTAACAGTGATCACTATCATTATTATTTAGTCACGCATGAATAAAGTCAGAAAGCTTACTGGTCGGAGCTGCTTGTGACTTGGTTTTGCAGCTCTGTGCTTTGTCCAGCGCACAGTGGATGGTGCTGTGGCAGCAGTCCCATTTCTCCCACACTGGGAGAGAGATCCTCCTGGCCAGGTCCTCTGCATCCTTCTCCTTGAGCAGGCACAGGTAGTAATCCCGGGACAGGACACCAGCCTCCAGCAGGTGTGACAGCAAGCCCTGGACCCCGCGGGGGGAGGCACTGCACAGCGAGCTCCTCACGCGGGAGAGCACCTCTTCAAAGTGAACCATTGTGTGTGCTGTGGAGCGATACAGAGCAAGCACAGTTAAGAGAAGTCTGGCTGAAGCAGACACTGCATTCAGATTTCCTATTCCTCTTTTCAGTCAGGGCTCAGCCAGCAAGTGTGGATTGTGCAAAGTATACATGTGATTGGATACAAGGAGATCAAAGGGAACAATACTTTATTGTGTGTGTGAGACGTCTAAGGAACCACAATGAGCAGAAATACGCAGGACAGAGGGAAGTGCCATTGACCGCCATGCTGCCAGTAGACTCAATGCACTTTAAAACGTAAAGATCAATGAACATCAATCAATAAAGACTGACTCCACATTACACTTCAGCTCCCGGGTGGCCAATCAAAGTGGACGAGCAGCCTGGTTTTGTCATCTTGTTTTTCAGATTCACTTGGTATGCGATTGAGTACGTCTCAGTCTTCACATCCTGGTTACCTTATAAACTCTCTCTGTGGCCTCAATACACTCCCAACCCTGTCTTCAGAATCAATACACTCTGTCTTCAGAATCAATACACTCTGTGTTCAGAATCAATACCCTCTGTCTTCAGAATCAATACACTCTGTCTTCAGAATCAATACACTCTGTCTTCAGAATCAATACACTCCCAACCCTGACTTCAGAATCAATACACTCTGTGTTCAGAATCAATACACTCTGTGTTCAGAATCAATACACTCTGTCTACAGAATCAATACACTCTGTGTTCAGAATCAATACACTCTGTGTTCAGAATCAATACCCTCTGTGTTCAGAATCAATACACTCTGTCTTCAGAATCAATACCCTCTGTCTTCAGAATCAATACACTCTGTGTTCAGAATCAATACCCTCTGTGTTGAGAATCAATACACTCTGTCTTCAGAATCAATACCCTCTGTCTTCAGAATCAATACCCTCTGTCTTCAGAATCAATACACTCTTTGTTCAGAATCAATACACTCTGTGTTCAGAATCAATACACTCTGTGTTCAGAATCAATACACTCTGTGTTCAGAATCAATACCCTCTGTGTTGAGAATCAATACACTCTATGTTCAGAATCAATACCCTATGTGTTGAGAATCAATACCCTCTGTGTTGAGAATCAATACCCTCTGTGTTGAGAATCAATACACTCTGTCTTCAGAATCAATACACTCCCAACCCTGTCTTCAGAATCAATACACTCTGTCTTCAGAATCAATACCCTCTGTGTTGAGAATCAATACACTCTGTGTTCAGAATCAATACACTCTGTGTTCAGAATCAATACCCTCTGTGTTGAGAATCAATACACTCTGTCTTCAGAATCAATACCCTCTGTCTTCAGAATCAATACACTCTGTGTTCAGAATCAATACACTCTGTGTTCAGAATCAATACACTCTGTGTTCAGAATCAATACCCTCTGTGTTGAGAATCAATACCCTATGTGTTGAGAATCAATACCCTCTGTGTTGAGAATCAATACCCTCTGTGTTGAGAATCAATACACTCTGTCTTCAGAATCAATACACTCCCAACCCTGTCTTCAGAATCAATACACTCTGTCTTCAGAATCAATACCCTCTGTGTTGAGAATCAATACACTCTGTCTTCAGAATCAATACACTCCCAACCCTGTCTTCAGAATCAATACACTCTGTGTTCAGAATCAATACACTCTGTGTTCAGAATCAATACCCTCTGTCTTCAGAATCAATACACTCTGTGTTGAGAATCAATACACTCTGTCTTCAGAATCAATACACTCTGTCTTCAGAATCAATACCCTCTGTCTTCAGAATCAATACACTCTGTGTTCAGAATCAATACACTCTGTCTTCAGAATCAATACACTCCCAACCCTGTCTTCAGGATCACAAGGATGTGAAGGCTGCAACAGAAAGTTAGACACAATGAATCTTCCACATGTTGGAGACACATTGAGACGATCTGCTTTCCTTTGTATCAATTAAGATACAGGAGTTGTTTTGTTTGTAAATTTCTGCAGCTGAGAAAAAAAAACAGAATTGAAAATAAATGGAGCTGATTAATGAAGGCTCAAAACATGCAACACATGTAGTTCTTTCACTTCACTTTTCTTGTTGTTGGGTAAGACACTAAAGAAATCTCTATCTGATATACTTTTCAATTCATTACACAGAGTAAAGATTCCTCTATTGAAGTGTCTTTAAAAATGTGAATGATTTGGATTATCCTTTATATACTCACCTGCATGAAAACATCATGTGTGAAAATGTAAGACCACTGTGTTTTAATTGGGCATCTTAAACAACTTTTAAAAAGTGTAATGCATTTTACCATTTGTGGCTCTGTGTTCCTTTTCTCTTACTATTTAATTGAATTGCATGTGTGGGCTATTCAAGTCATCAATTAAATCAGACAATCACTAATTTGTCTGTGCTGAAAAATTTTCCAAGATTTTCAGTTACATGGTTTGATTTCAAATGTACAACAAATCTTGAAAATATTAACTCTACAAAATAGTGTTACAGCTATAGTTGATCATATAAGAATAAAATACATGAAATGCTTACCTGCAGCTTGATGCTGTCTTTGTGTGCTGCTGCTGTACTGCATGCAACAGGAACCAGTGCATTATCCAGCTCCTTCTGTCTGCCTGGCCAGGTACTGGTGATTCCCATAACCTGACTTTAAACACGCCTCTACCTGCCAGCTTCTCCCTCCTCACACTGTAGACTCGATTCACTCGCCAAACCCCCAGAGCCACAGTGAATCCCCTAAAATACCAGAAGGGTTTGTCCAGAACTACCCATCTGAGGTGGAGCTGCACCAAATGACTCAGGTCTGATTTTAATATGCTATTTTAATGAAACAACAACTGTATGCATTGTCCTCGATCTAGTCTATAAATAGCTATCTACCTCTTTTGCTCCCTGACTGTTTAAACAAGTTTGATATTCATCATCATCATATTATTATTAATAATAATAATAATAATAATAATAACACCGTGTAACAATTATTTTTTTTTTTTTTTGGTTCCTGGGTAGTAAGTGTTATTTCCTAATTGCTTATGCCTCAAAAGTATAGAAAATGGCTATTATTCCCCACAAACTTTGCTTTTGTGACCAGGACAGTGATATTTTGAAATTTACCTATTTTCCAGAACATTCCAGATAGATTCAGTGCTGAGTAAACTTGGAGTAACTTCTAGAACTTTCTAGAACTTTCCAGTAATATAAATAGTAGTATAAATACAGGGGCTTTAAACCGACCAGTTCAGTTTAGTTCCAGCTGCCTAAGTGGATACATATCTGCATTTTTCTGAGATGGCATCAATGTGACCAGTCTGTTCGAGGCAATCGGAATCGCCTGTAACTAGAATGAGTGGCGCCTCTTCATTGACAGCTCATCCAGGAGCCTCAAAGCCGTGCTGCTCCATAATGGTAACAAGTACCCGTCTCTTCCCCTGGCTCACTCGGTGCACCTCAAAGAGGATTACAACAGCATCAAGACCTTGCTGGACCCCTTGAAGTATGATGAGTACGGCTGGGAGGTCATAGGAGACTTCAAAATGGTGGCATTCCTGATGGGTCTCCAAGGCGGTTTTACCAAGTTTCCCTGCTATCTTTGCCTTTGGGACAGCAGGGACACCAAGGCGCACTACCACAGGCAGGACTGGCCACAGCGGACCGAGTTCTCTGTGGGAAGGAACAACGTCAAGTGGGAGCCACTTGTGGACCCACGGAAGGTGCTGATGCCACCACTGCACATCAAATTGGGCCTTATGAAACAATTTGTCAGAGCTCTAGATAAGGAGTCGGCAGCCTTCAAGTACCTTCAAGACTTCTTCCCTAAGCTGTCTGAGGCAAAGGTCAAAGCCGGTGTCTTCGTCGGACCACAGATAAAGAAGATCCTGGAATGCAATGAATTCCCCAAGAAGCTCACTAGTAAGGAGAAAGTGGCTTGGAACAGTTTTTTCGCAGTGGTTCGGGGCTTCCTGGGCAATCACAAGGCCGAAAACTATGTGGAGCTTGTTGAGACTCTGGTGAAGAACTACGGCACAATGGGCTGTAGGATGTCCCTCAAAGTCCATATCCTTGATGCTCATCTTGATAAATTCAAGGAGAACATGGGAGCATACTCGGAGGAGCAATGCGAGCGCTTCCACCAGGATATACTGGACTTTGAACGGCGCTACCAAGGACAGTATAACGAGAACATGATGGGAGACTACATTTGGGGGCTGATTCGTGAAAGTGATTTACAGTATAAATGAAAGTGAATGTAACAAAGCTATAAGCAACCTACTCTGCACACCCTTGAACCCCCCCCCCATGCTTTCCACTCTGCACCCCCTTGAGCCCCCCCCCCCATGCTTTCCACTCTGCACCCCCTTGAACCCCCCCATGCTTTCCACTCTGCACCCCCTTGAACCCCCCATGCTTTCCACTCTGCACCCCCTTGAACCCCCACCCATGCTTTCCACTCTGCACCCCCTTGAACCCCCAATGCTTTCCACTCTGCACCCCCTTGAGCCCCCCCATGCTTTCCACTCTGCACCCCCTTGAACCCCCGATGCTTTCCACTCTGCACCCCCTTGAACCCCCACCCATGCTTTCCACTCTGCACCCCCTTGAACCCCCAATGCTTTCCACTCTGCACCCCCTTGAACCCCCCATGCTTTCCACTCTGCACCCCCTTGAACCCCCCATGCTTTCCACTCTGCACCCCCTTGAACCCCCTCATGCTTTCCACTCTGCACCCCCTTGAACCCCCTCATGCTTTCCACTCTGCACCTTTCCAGTTATAAACTAGATACAGGCATGTGGTGTAATTCTGCTCCACTGAAGCACCTGGGCAGATGAATGGGTATGTGAGTATATGTTTTCTGAAACTGTTCTGCACAGAGATCCCTGTGGGACTTTTCTAATTGCAGACCTTAAGGTTTAAGTGAGGAGAGACTGCTGCCTGCAGCATGGGCTGCACCTGTCAGAGCGGTTTCACTATGCTATGGGGGCAGCTATAAGACTGGATTTGACTTTGTTCTCCCTTAAAAAAACGAGTTTACTAATTTATTTTACGCAACATGTCACTTCAGACTGTTGAAGTATTTGTATTATATTTGTGACTCCTAGTGCAGCACAGACTGTTGTAAATAACACCCCACCCCTAACAGAAACGAAGTCGTATGATATCTTATTTAGCCACATGCTGTATAAATACTGCTGCTTGCGGTTAAACCTTCACACTGTCTCGAGACTGTACTTTTATTGACTACAGCTAAGATCACGTGGTGCCCAAATACACTTCCAGAACTGACATCAGCATGCACTGAACCCACTGGACTGTGAATTAAACACATAAATAAATAAATACATTTTATACAGCTACTGATGAGCTGGTGGCGATCAGAGCAAGTCAGAAATGTACAGCAATGACACTTAATAGAATTGACTGTTCACGAACGCGCATTCTTTCAAACGCATTTACCATCATTGACCAGTTTCTCGGGCACCGCTCAATGACGCGCCTTTGGATTTCACGATGACGTCACATTTGCCTAACAGATGCTCACTCGACCCTGGTTTGGTTGTTTTGAGAGCAATCCAGTGAAACACAGCTCGCTTTATCATAGCAACTACAATACATACCATAGCTGTTACTGACAGATAAAATACATACGAAAATAACAGTAATCTGTATCTACTAAAATGAAGCAGGTAATATATATATATATATATAAGATAGATAGATAGATAGATAGATTTGTATTTCTTGTGTTCGTTTGCGATCAGGATACAGCAGCTGGACCCTACCCTAGTCTTAATATTTCTGTAATTGCTTTTGTTGTTATCACTTCTCCTGGATGGTTTTTTTTTTTTTTTTTTTCCAGGCACAGATAGTTGATGACACAGAGGACGTCTCTCTCGATTTCGGAGCTGAAGAAGAAGAGCGAGCGTTAAGAAAAACAAACATAAGGTAAATAAAATAACATTTTAAATCGCACCGTCTCGTGTGGAGCCTCGCCCTCCGTCTGGCGGTGTTTATGCTATGTAAAGAAACCTGTGTTGTAAAATGAATAGCATATATATATATATATATATATATATATATATATATATATATATATATATATATATAAACAAACAAAAAAAAACGTTCTCTCTTCTGCGTTGGTTTTGCTACCTAGCGGTTGATTTATTAGTTTCATTCAAAAAAGAAATATCTCTCTCTCTCTCTCTCTCTCTCTCTCTCTCTCTCTCTCTCTCTCTCTCTATATATATATATATATATATATATATATATATAAACGTGACATTGCATCTTAAAGATCTGTCAACGAGATTATTTAATTGAAACCCATAATGACACTTGACAAACAGTACATGAAACCCAGTGTCACCCATGCCAGGTTTTAATACAAGCTTGATTAGCCACAGTGCAACAAGCTCAGGTGTGTCTTATTAAACTCTTAGTAAAACCGGGGATGGATCACACTGCTATGCATTGGGAGTCTGCTTTGCTGATTGCTTTTACTGTGTTTTACTTCTGGCTTTCTAGACACCCCATGGCTGCCTTTTTCCACCTCTTTTTCCGAATAAGTGCGATTGTCACCTACCTCTTCTGCGACTGGTTCAGCACCAGCTTTGTGGGCTGCTTCCTAACCATCATCGTGCTGCTGTCCTGCGACTTCTGGTCAGTCAAAGTAAGTGAGAGGAACCCTGCCCTGTCAGATACCAGAAGCACATAGATGCAGTGTATTTTGGTATATAAATAAATGTGTGAAATGAATTGACGTTGTTAAATTTGTATAGAGGAGGTCATTCGGCCCATCAGTGCTTGTCTACTTCCTAGCAGCTCATCGATCCCAGTGCTTCAGCATCAACAGCATGGCTAGGTAACCCATTCATTACCCTCCACGCTCTCTGTGAAGAAGTGTCTTCCTGCCCTCTGCCCTAAGTCTATATCCTCTGGTCCTGGTTTCTGTGCTGCTATTAAAGCATTGGCAAGGGTTTTCAAACCTGCATCCCCTTCCCCATGCTAATGAATCTGGAAGTCTATCACAGTTTACCATTTGTGTTGGAGTGTGTGACTAAGAGCCACCTCTCTTGAGCAGCACGTCATCACTCAGACAGGACAGGATTGGATTTGTTTTATTTCTGCAGAACGTAACTGGCAGGCTGCTGGTGAGTCTGCGGTGGGGGAATCAGATAGATGAGGATGGAAGAAGCCAATGGGTGTTTGAAGCAAAGAAGGTAAGAATGGGAAGGTATCCTCTTCCTTAGCTTAACCAAACCTTTAAAAACATCTTCTTTCCTTTCGTTAGCTGAAACCGCTCCCTCACAAAGCCTCTTATCATTTTGATCTGGATCGTTTAACTTTCCAAAATAAATCAGGAACAGAGTAATTGTTATAAAAAAAAGGAAACTTTTATTGTGCTAACAAATCAAGCCCTCCCACACAGATGGAAGAACAGGAACTAAGAGTTGGTACAGACAGCCACAGATAAGTTAGTACAGTAGTCTATTCATCCTGCTACCACTGTATATAGATTCACTTCCTGTGCGACAGCTATTAGAAACACTCCCAAAACCAAATTCATGTGAAATCTGTCTTGTGTTTGATCATTGAGATTCATATGAGATCTGTCTTGTGTTTGTGATAATTCATATGAGATCTGTCTTGTGTTTGTGATAATTCATATGAGATCTGTCTTGTGTTTGTGATAATTCATATGAGATCTGTCTTGTGTTTGTGATAATTCATATGAGATCTGTCTTGTGTTTGATCATTGAGATTCATATGAGATCTGTCTTGTGTTTGTGATAATTCATATGAGATCTGTCTTGTGTTTGTGATAATTCATATGAGATCTGTCTTGTGTTTGTGATAATTCATATGAGATCTGTCTTGTGTTTGATCATTGAGATTCATATGAGATCTGTCTTGTGTTTGTGATAATTCATATGAGATCTGTCTTGTGTTTGTGATAATTCATATGAGATCTGTCTTGTGTTTGTGATAATTCATATGAGATCTGTCTTGTGTTTGTGATAATTCAACCTGGGTCTGGATTCTGTTGTTCCAATGTGTTGTTGTAATTTTTCTCTAAATCTGCCTTCACCTGTTCTGAGTAATCAGAAGTGCCAAGGCTGACGAGATTTCCTCTTTCTATTGAGTTAGGCAAGTGGTCTCGCTCTTGGAAACGGTGTGTGTTTAGTGATGAAGCCCAGTCCCTGCTTTCTAACGAGGCCCCTCCCACTGTCTGCATTGCTTTCTGCAGCCTTCCCCTCACAGCAGAATCTCCACAACCGAAGTGGAGGCCCGGATCTTCTGGCTGGGGCTCGTTCTCTGCCCTCTCATCTGGACGCTCTTCTTTTTTACCACCCTGTTTTCTCTGAAGCTGAAATGGCTGGTATGTCTGAACCACTGCTAACCACATCCACATTAAAACTTATTAAAAGTATTGTCAGAAAGCCGCTGGCAGACGGGTTTGAAAACACAGCTTGTAACTGCAGTGGAAGCCCACACCACTGTACACAGTGTGTTTTGTTTGTGATTGCAGGCCCTGGTCATCGCTGGAATTGCCCTTCAAGCTGCTAACCTCTACGGGTTTGTCCGGTGCAAAGTGGGAGGACAGCCTGGTATCCCCGCGCCGGCTGCTGCTTCATCTCCACAGAGGGTGGGCTGAGCCTCCATCTCCACAGTCACGCACAGTATTTCTAAAAACAAGATGTTTTTTACACAGCCTCCCCTCACCTCCACCTTCTGCCTTCATTGTGGGGGAGGTATTTTTTCCATCCTGTACATCAATTTAGTTTTTTTTGGATTAAGCTGTAGTTTTGCATCTAGATTAATTACTACTTATGTTAGATATTCCAACACACTATACAGACTTTGTTAATCCATTATTGACAAAACATTTGAATTACTAAGATGTGTAGCTGTTGTATGTGCAGTCTACGGTTACAGAATTACCAAAATTGTGACAAGATAAACCAATATTCAAGCTGATATCATCATGATATGAATTTTCAACATGTATTCCGCTGTATATTTTGCAAGTATAATATTACGTTGTGCTCCTTTCTGTTTGTCACCAAGAGGAATCTGCTAACTATTGTTTTTGTTTTGTTTTTCAGCCAGACATCATATTTGGAGAACTATAGATAAAAGGTAAAGTTAAAGCAATTGATAAAGCAACAAAGCATGTCTGCTTTTAAAGGCAGCCGGGAGTGTAGGTGATCTTTACAGTAAGTTAGATCTGCAGTTGAGGTATCTGCTGTGTCTGCAAACTTCTGTCAATCTGTGGCACTGACCACAAGGTTGGCACTTTCTGGCTAACCAGAAACCCGAGGCGCTGTAAACCGAAGTTAAACCAAATAACAGCTTTAAAGACGAGCTGTGTGTTGAGTCCACGCGTGTGTGCACAGGTTTTATTTAAATTGTATTCTATAGTCACTTACAGTTGCAGTGGTCCATTTCGCTCTTCAGCGTGTCACATGTCCGCTTATTTCAAGATGTAAGAACTGATGTAATGGTAACCTTTGCCTTGTATTAAAAAGCAGTATAAATCAAGCCAGGATTAACTGATACATGTTTTGAGGGCTGGGGAAATGAATGCATTTCCCAGAACAGGGTGGATTCAGATGGCTGTAGGTAGAGGTGAAAGTAATTGGTGGTTGTAAGGGAACCAAGTTTTTATTTTTTGGTAAACAAACGTATGAATTCAGCTTTCTGATTGGGCGTGTTGGTTGTAGATTGTGTTTTATAGATCAGCTTCTGTGATGAGCTACATGCCATTGTGAATGCCCATATTCTTCAGTGCCACGAACGTATGGTGACACGCATGGAATGTATTCTGTCTGCATGCACAGCACACAAGTCATGTGATTTCTTGGAAGACAGAGGAGAGGATCAGTGTTTGTAAAATTCCAAATACTTGTTGCTGGGTGCATTGTGTATACATAGCACTAAACGAGGACAGTGTGCCAAGTGGGTGTTGCTGACTTTCTCTTTGTGCTGGCAGTAACCCAGGCTTCTTGTGATCTGAAGCCCATGTCACAACCTTCCGACGTTTCACTTCTTAACTTTTTCCCATTTATGAGAATTTGTTAATCTGAACTAGAGCAGTGATTTGCAGATTTTGTTTTCGATTTATTTCAATTTATTTGTTGGACCAAATCGCACGTAACAAAGTGTATTTTTGTGTTTTTTAATCAAATGAAATTAAAACAAGGAACGTGATCAATACAATTGCTTGACTAGTAGAACTTCACACAGTAAATTACACACGATGCATCACATCTGCAGAACACGTGGTCGATTTGAAAAAAGATGAAACACACTTGACATTCTTCCCCCCCAGACCACATGCTTTAGTTTGCATTTAATCTGTGCTGCAGTACGGCCACAACTACCGGCAGTCACAAAAATATATTTTACAGGCATCTCAGTAGCACAGGAAGCGGTGCATTTTCAAACTGCCTTCCGGCACGCGGTCCCTCCCTTTCATAATTATTCTGCAGTGTCCCTGCTCTGTTAGCCCACACTGTGTTTCTAGAGGGGAGGGAACACAAAGCCAGTGGCTTGTAGTGCCATGCAGTGACCTGAAACCAAGTTTTCCATGTTTCAGCTTTCCATGTTTTGTTGTTGCACCTTTCAGATGCTGAACATCTTTGCAGAAGATACAGTGCCCACAGTTGAGTCTGTGTGGAGAGCTGGCACACAAAGTGTCTTGCCTTGTACAGAGCTTCCTTCTGGAAGCATGTGCATTTATCCTTTTTATAGTTCGGTCTACCGTCTGTGTTGGCTGCTGTAAGAAACTGAATGATTTGTTTGTGTGCCGGGTTTTCCCTAAACCCCTTTTTATTGCATCAAGCTTGCTGTTTGGTGTTGTGAAGCATAATAAAACAGGCGTCGTTCATGTTTATGAAGTCATTAAGCAAGTTTAATTGTACGGTAATGTGGCAAGATAAGATAACTTTGCAGCTTTAATTATTGGTGCTATGTATAGATTGGATTGTACGGTAATGTGGCAAGATAAGATAACTTTGCAGCTTTAATTATTGGTGCTATGTATAGATTGGATTGTACGGTAATGTGGCAAGATAAGATAACTTTGCAGCTTTGATTATTGGTGCTATGTATAGATTGGATTGTACGGTAATGTGGCAAGATAAGATAACTTTGCAGCTTTGATTATTGGTGCTATGTATAGATTGGATTGTACTAATACCAAAGGTTTCATTGTAAATGTGCATCTAGGATACCCATTAAAAAGGGTTTCATTACTAACACTGTATTAAAATAATTGTACTTGGTTCTATTCTGCAAAGCAATATTTCTGAAGGCCTTTGTTTGTGTTATAGCGGTTCATTATTGTAATGCAGGGGGTCAGTTTTGGTTGGGTCACTTTACTTTTTGACTTGAAAACCCGATTTTCCTTCTGCCTTACAGACAATCCGAAGAACGCTGTTTCCAACACAGAAACGCATCAGTTTACTAAACTTTCTGTTCACTTCTACTGAATGACCAACCCAGGCTGCTGTCCAGTCTGTTACCTTAACAACACAGCACCAGGAAAGACAACAAAATGCCTACAAGAAAAAAGACATTCATGATGTGTATTAGAATTATTTATTTTTGGTAATGGAACAATTTGTTTTGAATATTACTGCCTTTGAAACTGCACTGTGTTTTAAAAAAGTATTTTATTTGTCAGTAATAAAATGTTTGCGTTCGTTCGTTGTGGCGTGGTCTTCTTCCTGAGGGGGCAGGGATGTTGTGTGCCGTGACTCTTCACTGCAGGGGAGGATTTATTCTTGTTGATCCTTTTAGTAACGTGGGGCTGGTTTCTCATTCAATCATTTCTGTTTGTAGGTTATGAGATGCACAGTATTCTTTGATACCTGTTTGAAAAACAAGCAAACAAAACAGTTAATAAAAACAAAAACATCAATGTTTTATTACATTTTGTAATTAGTCTGCTTTTAATATAATGGTTTAATTGTTATGTTTTGTGTGTGTGTGAAGCGGTGGGATCCTTGTGATTTGTATTGTACTCTATTGTATTGCAGTATATTGTAACCTCAGCAGTGATCGGTTGGTTGTGATGAAAGTCATTGGTTTTCCTTACTGTCACATTGAGGCTATTAGACAGCAACTGACCTACAGCACAGTAAGTAACGAAATACCAGGAAGCAACAGCAAGTTCTGTGGTGTTGTATTTGAATTATCTGCGTGTCCTGATAAAGGACTAAACAAACCAAAAGATCTTTGACACACAGAAAAAAAACAAAACCAGTAGTTAAGAAAAAAAAAACTAAATAGTGTTAACCTTTAGTTTGAATTTCAGGGAGGGAAGGTGAGACTTCTTTCTCCACCAGCATGTCACTCAATCTAGTGATGCGCTGTCACCAGGTATCCAATCTTTATCCCGCCTCTGTAAAGCACTGCCATTTCTAGCAGTCTGTGTCTCTTTTGAGCTTTGTTTGTTCCACCATCCTCCCGTCCGCCTCCTAAACGTTCCTATTTTCTTATTTCCTATACAGCACCCCGCACAGAGTCTCCGCTGGGGGTGTGTGATCACACTTCCCCTAGCTTCCCAGGCACTCCACCACTCAAGCTCTCTAGTCAACGGGACCCCCAGCCACAATCGTCTTACCTTTCGCATGACGTGCACTATTCTGCTACATTTCCATCTGTACTGGACCTTCAGTTCCTCTGCTCTCTCAAGCTTTGTAATTATACTAACATCTGTTTCTATAGAGCCCCGTCTAAGTGCCTTTGCTGCGTAATCATTTGGGCCTCTATCTTATTTTCTTCCTTGAAGGACTTGATCATAAGTCCGTTCGGCCCTGCCAGGTCAGGGCTGTTCTCCTCCCCCCAGTAGGTTTGCATCCGCATCCGAGCCATCCCCTCGGCTCTCCTGTGGAGTAGGGGACTAACACTGTCTGTTTTCCAGGTCTCGGGGGTCATCCGACCTGCCTTCAGTCAGCAATGTTCCCGATCACGAGACCGAGACTTGCTTTCCTATCCACTCTTCTCTGCTCATAGAGCCTGCTGTAAATCACTCTATAAATCACTCTCTATACACGTTTCGCCGATACTCCGTTAATCCTGGTTATCGCTCCTTTTAAAATATTGAAATAGTTGTTTTCAGTTGTGGGTTTCGATTTTCTCCAGTACGTGACTATCACTGGAAAAGTCATTTTATTATTTAGGGTTTTGCAGATGTTTCTACAATAACTCATATTTGGGGTGGAAAAAAACAACAACATTTCACTTGAACTGGTCTCACGAGCAATATAAAAGGGGGTTCAAATCTGCAGCTTCACAGACAGCACGCTGGCCAGTGGCTAAAGCGCATCAAAGCCGTCACATTGTACACCTCCAATACGAGGGGAAAGCACAGCAAAAAGTTCCTTTTTCAAAACTGCACTTCCTCATGGCAAACAGCCAGTGTTTGTGGGGATTTCTGTTTCTTTGTTTAATTCTGGATTTGTATAAAGCATTGAACAACAACAAACACACACAATTAACACTTTTACAATATTCTGGGGTTAGCTTTTGGTTTATTCTTGCTGCTCTGGAAGGGAAATGTATTTCCATGTTGCCGGAGACTCCTACACTGTATCCTGTTTCATGTCAGCAAACCGTCTCCATGGAGGAGAGATCCACAACATTCATCACAACTGCTTTGCATTGATGCAAAGCTTCTACGGTGCATCTAAACTGTGTCCTATCAGCATTGGGCTTGCAAAAACAACAGAGGGTCTGTGAAAGAAAACCACAAGAACATGGCTGCTGTAAAGCTTAACAGGACCAATTCTATATTAAAAGGAGACGCGTGCTTTAATGTTTCCATGTCTCACTGCAGGGCGCCGGGCAGGGCAAACCAACCGCCGTGCTTCGACTGTGCAATGGCTTTTGCTTTTCTATCAAGCTCACTGCAAGTGTATGCATTTCCAGCACTTACTGTGAATTATACTTCTATAGGCAGCTGTGGCTGCAGATTCTGGCACCTCTGATAAGAAAGACTTCCCTTCATCGCAGCTCTTTCCTACAAAACCAGAAGGGAGAAGTTACTTCACCGGAACTGGAGACGTCTCATTTTGCTGATCCCTTTAATATAGAAATCTCTATAAAGTATACATTACATACACACAGTGGGAGAAAGCTACATAGAGGAAGCAAACTTATTTCTCTCATCCTGGCTGGGCGTCAAGCTTCAGATTGTAAAAACAAGATGACAGCGTTCTAGTAAAACCGATGTACAGCACTGAACTCTCACTAGGTGATGTGTTTTTATTTTACCTTATGTGGTTTTTGAGGTTTGACACCTATCTCAACAAATACTTGCAGTTACTTCCTCCCATCAAGACATGTTTTTTTCAACCTCATTTATTATTATTATTATTATTATTATTATTATTTTTTCTTAGCAGACGCCCTTATCCAGGGCGACTTACAATTGTTACAAGATATCACATTATTTTTACATACAATTACCCATTTATACAGTTGGGTTTTTACTGGAGCAATCTAGGTAAAGTACCTTGCTCAAGGGTACAGCAGCAGTGTCCTCACCGGGGATTGAACCCACAAGGGTCAAGGGTCCAAAGCCCTAACCACTAATCCACACCAGTGAACGCACCACACTGATACCAGGAGTATATGACCTCTTTGTAACATTTGAAATGAGCGTTTACAAAGGATTGGGCAATTTGCTTGTGGTATATCCCAAGCCATGCTTTCACAGCCTGGTTTCATGGTGCAGATGGAGACGTCCCACACTGGTTCCCGGCACACTTCCAGCCCCTTAGTGATCCTTCAGTCCTACCTATCCGCGGGTCCAAAGGCACTTTCCCAAGCAGAGGAATGTTCAGCTCCTTGCACATCTTCTCTGCACCTCCAGTGGTAGGAGGGAAGATCTGAGAATTATTCTGAGAAACAAAACAAACAAAGAAAATCACATAGCCGCCTTTTTTTTATTTTTCACAAGCCTGAAATCAGACTCTCAATATTATTTCGTTCAAGTCACGTACACCAAATATAATGGTGTTTAAGAATGCTTTAAAGGGGGTAACCCCAAGCTTGCTGAACGGTTTGAAACATCCAGAACTTAATCTGGATGCTAGTGTCTCTATTGCTGCTGTCCAGCGGGCTTACTCTATCAAATCTGCTCGTCTCCGACAGCCTAGTAAGAGGCTAGATTCAGTACACATTTATATGTCTATGCAACAAACTGCCCACCAGAGAGATCTGTCTCACCTTGCACTTGGGACACACAAAGCCACTCATGTTCTCAACCACTCCGATAATCGGCAGATTCACCTTCCGGCAGAAAGCGATCTCTTTCCGGACATCCTGCAGGGAGACCTCCTGGACAAGAAGCAGAGGGTGTGTTCATGAGTGCGGTTCGGTTCTGGAAGCGTATGAGAACGCTCCAAAAAGAACTCTGTCCCTTTCAGAGTTCGTTTTAAATCAAGAGGTGGTTTCAGTCCGTTTGGTCAAAAGGAGAAGTCAGTTTGGAAAAATGTTGAAGTGAACCAGCAAAAAGAACTGAATCCTTTTGACGTTCTTTTGCACTGAGGTGCGTACAGTATATAAAAACAAAAGGAACTGAATCCTTTTGTACTGAGGTGCATACAGTATGTGAGAACAAAAGGAACCCAGTTATTTTCCTCCAGAGTTCATTCCCCATAAAGGAATCTGGTGGCGCAGGTTCCTGCAGACGGACAGGAAGCCCGTCTCTCTTACCTGCGGGGTGGTGAGGAGCACAGCCCCGTCGATATGCGTCCCGCTCAGGTACTGCACCACAGACAGGTGCTCATCCGAGGTGCCGGGAGGGGTGTCCACGATCAGATAGTCCACTTCCCCCCAGTCCACGTCTCTCAGGAACTGCTTGATCATGCCTGGCATGAAGAAAAAAAACACAAGGAAGGAGAATTGTGCAGGAACACACAACGCAGGTTGTTAAACAGGGAAGAAATTTAATATAGATTTGATTATATATTTAAGTATTCTTTTAAGATCAGGAAGTATTCATAAAAATAAATAAAGTGTGTTTCCCCACCTAATCAGCTGACAACGCAAGAAAAGAATGTTTAATAGAAATATTTCTAAGAAATGCACTACAGAGGAGTAATTTGGTAAAGCCAAGATTAAGGAACTGAAAGTAATGGTATCACTGTACGGGGGTGTGGGGTGTGGGGGGTAGGGGGTGGGGGTGCAGCAGATGGTCAGATTGTGGGTTTTTCAGGAACCAGAAACCCCAGGTGTCCACTCCACAAGGCTGAAGGGAAAGAAAGGGGAGTGCACCCACGCAATGATTCTTAGTGCAGGGCTCCACAGCTACGAGATTGCATTGTTTGTGTTCCACCTTGTAACAAGAATGCTCTTGATGTAGCTTTTGTTGCAAGCAGAGAGACAGAAGCCCCAAGAAACATACCACAGTAGCTAACACATGACTTCCTCAAACGAACGCTAATCAGCACACAGTGAGATGCTTCAGAGCTCTGGCTTCGAGGGATGCATGGGGTGAAAGGGTGCCCTCTTCAGTGATTCTATGGTATTGCACTCACAATAAATGCACCTGTATATTACTGGAAAAAAGACTGAGTGAGGGACTTAAACACCTTCGTGAAATATCTATTCTACTGTTAAAGCTGTACAACGTGCACTTTGTGTTGAACAGGAGCATCTGAAAGCATCCCTGAATGCGAGGACTGCGCAGTGTCTGAAAGCATCACCGCATGCGAGAGAATGCGAGGACTGCGCAGTGTCTGAAAGCATCACCGCATGCGAGAGAATGCGAGGACTGCGCAGTGTCTGAAAGCATCACCGCATGCGAGAGAATGTGAGAACTGCGCAGTGTCTGAAAGCATCACCGCATGCGAGAGAATGCAAGGACTACGCAGTGTCTGAAAGCATCACCGCATGCGAGAGAATGCGAGGACTGCGCAGTGTCTGAAAGCAGAAAGAATGCGAGGACTGCATACTAACCGTTCTTTTTGGGACCCCGCCAGATGACTGCGTCATCCGGACTGCTCAGGAGAAAGCCAATGGACATCACTGCCAGATTGTCTTCAACGTACTGCAAAGAGAGAGCAGAGCACTCTGTAGCAGGCGACAGCGCTGTGTCCTCTGGAATGGGGCCGCACAGATTCACTGTGCAGTGTCGAGTCCTCATGCTGGAGCTCACAGCCTGTTAACTCTGCAGCTCTCTGTAATGTTGCCAATGTTGTTCTTGAACAGAAAGTTAATAGTAAAAGTCCTCCTTGCTTAAACTACTCTGAATAGTAAACTTTTCAAACCACAGGCTCATGTTTGCTGAGTTTCCAGAAGGAGCCCCTTGCATGATAACTCAATGCCCCTACGTAGTGGAGGTCAGAGGTTATCAAGGTGGGCTGCAGGGGCTGGGGGGGCTACTGGGGGTCACTCGTCTTTGTGATGCACTTGAAACACCGGACTAACTTTCCAGCTGCTTTGCAACATGTACAAAATCCCCCCACAGCTCTCCAGCGTGAAGTGAGTTTGTGTAACCTTCACGGGGCCGGTGACGTCCCTCACACACTTCTGGCTGAATTCCGACTTGCACACTTTCTGGCATGAAGTCGTGGGGCCAGATTCTCAAAGAACCCTCCAATTACAAACAGCGTCAGACTGCTTACTCTACAAGCCCCTGAATGAAAGGGGTTTTTGTCTGGTTTGTAGCCCATGTATTACTGCTGTTTTGCTGTGCGTGGGGTGGGGAAGGCAAGCGCGTTCAAAGTTATTTATTTATTTATTTTTTTTTTTTTTTTATAAATTTAGTCGTTGCCAATTATTTTTATTATTTTCTCCCAATTTGGAATGGCCAACTATTTTTTAGGCTCAGCTCACCGCTACCACCCCTGCGCTGACTCGGGAGGGCAAACTCAGGAACCCCTCAAAGTATTCTTTTGACCTTCGGATGTTATCTTTGCTTTGCATCACAATAGCAAAAACAGAGCAGCAGAAAATGACAGACACCAGCTACCTAAGAGAACAGGCAGAATGACATACTGTGAATTTATCTCCAGAAAATGACCCCCCCAACAGTGACAAAATCTTATCTTACCACTGGAGACCACCCGGAGCCACTCTGGTGAACCTGTAAGGTGGACAATAAACAATGTTACAGGAGTCACACGTGAATGTTACACACATCCCCCCTTCAACACCTACCCTTCACTGCACAAACCAGTGCCCTTCAACACCTACCCTTCACTGCAAGCACCCTTCAACACCTACCCTTCACTGCAGAGACCAGCACCCTTCACTGCACAGACCAGCACCCTTCAACACCTAACCTTCACTGCACAGACCAGCACCCTTCAACACCTACCCTTCACTGCACAGACCAGCACCCTTCAACATGCTTCCTCTTGCAAAGCAAGGCCAAAGCTGCTGGGATAGGTGCGATCTGCTGCCCCATAGGCTGACATGCTAATTATTAGCAATTACTCCTGAGAATGAGATGTTTTTATTTATCAAATGATTCCTATTATTATTATTAATATTATTATTATTATTATTATTATTATTATTATTATTATTTAGTGATGCAATTTCAATACAGCAGTTGCTTGGAAAGAGAAAGCTCTTCTCCTGCTTTTCGTTAGAACTAGTTTATCTAATGATATTTTTGTAATGGGTGTGCATCTGAACTGCATGCAAACAACCAGACAGAGTCAGACGGGCAGACATGCAGGCAGGCAGGCAGACAGGGGCAGGCAAGCAGGCAGACAGGCAGACAGAGACAGGCAGGCAGAGACAGACAGGGGCAGGCAAGCAGGCAGACAGGCAGACAGAGACAGGCAGGCAGAGACAGGCAGGCAGACAGACAGACAGGGGCAGGCAGGCAGACAGCTCTCCTGCCCATCTCTGCACTGCTAGCAGTATCGGTACATGTATCTAAGGGTTTATTTCCTGAGCTGCACGTTACCTGCTCTCCCTCCAGCCCCATGATCCTCGGTATTGACGGCCCACAGATGTCAACATCAAGCAGAGCAATCTGTTTAGAAGAAGGAATAAAAAAATAAAATAAAACGTGAATAACTGGTTATTGATGGTGCCCTTCTACCATCTACCGAAAAGTAAAGAAGAAATCAAAGATGCTTTTCACTGTGGCAGAAACCTAGACCCCAAACCCATGCCCTTGACATCCCCAATTCACAAGATTCTTGCACCCGACGGGAACACGCTCCTGTTCTCTTAACGGGTGTTAAGCTGGCTCCGACTCCTGTGGGAGTTGGAAAGGAGCTGCAGTTCTGCCATTAAACAGCAGATTAAACACTGCAGGCCCTCCAGCTGCAGAATCAGGTTTGGAAACTGCGTCTCGTTGTGCAATTTCTTTTTCTTGTAAAAAGCTGTGTCTGCTGAACAGGAAGATCGGAGTGAGTTCATCCAAGGGGGAACGTCTGGTCGTTTTTTGAACTCCAGGGACTGTAGATGGCAAAGACAGCTCTGAACACGCTGGGCCGAGGCTCACTTTGTTTTTTATTGCAGTGGTCGCAAAGCCAACATATTTGATGTGTGCGCTCTGTGCTTTACAGAGTCTGGCCAGTACAAGGTAAGACAGAAGGAAAGCAGTGGGAGGAATCAGAATGCAAGTCCAGACTGGGACATGGGCAGTGAAACAGGCTGACATTGAGATGCAAAGCAGCTCCTGCTACCAGCACTGCTGACAGGGGTTCATTGGGAGAGGGGGTTGTGTGCGGACAAGCAATATCTGCCCTGATTTTAACCTTTTGCATAATTAGTAAATGCAATTAAAAAAATCTGCTGATTCTGGTCACAGAAATTCAAACAGAATCTCAGGGTTTATACAAGAACAGTGCATCAGCACACCAGCATCTAAACTAAGGCAACGTTTGGGAAAGTTTGCCTCATTCACAAAAGCAAACTCCAGTTTCCCCAATAATACATACTGTACAATAATAGAATAATACTACACAGCATTGCCATGACCATACAGCACACTTTGCTTCAGTTTTAACTTTTCAAGTCCTAAAAACCACAATGTATGCATGTGATTAATAAACTAAAACTATCATAATAATAATCTCAATGAGGAAGAAAAATGTAGTCCCGTGTCTGTTGTCAATCCAAGTGAATTGTTAGATTTAGATGATGAGACGATGAGGTAACTTTGTTAATTGCGTTACACAGCATGTATTAAAATGAGTCAGTGGTTTAGAGGAGGGGACAGTGTTGAAAATAAATGAAAAGCTTCTGCTTTAAAATCTGCTGCAGGAGCCCAGTGTGCAGTGATGCTTACCTCTTTAGACTCGTCACCTGCTAAACCGTGGGCCAGGTGTGCGCTGAAGGTGCTCTTCCCCACTCCCCCCTTCCCTGACAGAACCAGGACTTTGTGTTTCACAGCAGACATCTTCTGCTTTATCTCTTCTACTGCTGCAATGAATAATAAAGAGAGAAGGTATACTGAAGCAGCATGCTTCTTTAGCAGATAGCATGCAGAAACAGAACATTCAGATTCTTTTCATGATGCGGACACAAAGCAGGCACCACCACTGTAGCTGAAAGAACATTATAGTTGTGCCTTTATAGTTGAATAACAAGGTATTTATGGTAATCCTTATTAATACTACTACTGCTATTATTATTATTATTATTATTATTATTATTATTATTATTATTATTAATAATAATAATAATAATAATAATAATAATAATAATAATAGTGCAATGCAATTCAAACGTCAGTGAGAATTCATATGTAATATCTACGATCTGTATTTATTAAAAAGAATAAGCGCACACACACACACACACACACACGCACACACTCACACACCAGGAAAGCCTGATTAAATTGGCACAGTCAGCCTGTTTTCAAGAGGGATGAGATAAAGAAGAAAGATAATGGGATAGGATACCAGGGTCTGGTGCTTTGGGTGTCCCCGAGGCGCACGCTGCTTGATTGGGGCACCCCTGACACGCTGAGCTCTTCCCAGCCTGGGCACTGGCAGTCCCAGGACAGTCTGCATCAGGGAAACAACAGTTAAGAACGGCACAGTACACCCGCGCCAAGCATTTTATTTTAGTGACTTTTTAAAATACATATGTGTGTTACATTTTTAAATAACATACACACACTCGTATACTACAAATATATAACTTTAACATTCATACGTGTATAAATCTAAAGCAGTGTCCCCCCACCTGGGATTGAACCCACGACCCTCCGGTCAAGAGTCCAGAGCCCTAACCATTACTACTGCAATAAACTCTGAAGCGTTAACTTTTCTTCCACACTTTTTGTTGATAACAACACTAATCTACAGCAACACTGCGTGACGTGTGTCAGCTGTTAGTTACTTCTGTCACAATAATTAGTTTCCAATTGCCTGCGTAGCTTTTTTGTGAATTACACACGCAGCCTTGATTTTAAACGACTTTATTAACTAATGTCCGACGACGCGTTTTGGTGTAAAATCGTACTCTAGTATTAAAAGGTTCACATGCTGTGGACTCACGTTCAGGTGCGTCACTCGGTATGTCTGCCATTCTGAATCTGTTCACTTAGTACAGCGCTTCCTGGTTGAGACATGTGAGACGGGTGCGCATGGGAAATACTTTCGAGGCGACTCTGGAAAAATGGTTCCGCTGTAAAAATTAGAGCGGCAAATTGGAGTTTCCAGGAATAGTCGTGTTCTTTTGAGCTGAAAGTCGACTGAGAACTAACTGTTGGGTCCGGGGAAGTGGTTAAAGAAAAGGGCTTGTAACCACGAGGTCCCCGGTTCAAATCCCATCTCAGCCACTGACTCATTGTGTGACCCTGAGCAAGTCACTTAACCTCCTTGTGCTCCGTCTTTCAGATGAGACGTTGTTGTAAGTGACTCTGCAGCTGATGCGTAGTTCACACACCCTAGTCTCTATAAGTCTCCTTGGATAAAGGTGTCTGCTAAATAATAATAATATATTTTTTCTAAACTTGCCATTTAACAAACAGGTGACATATATTGGTGGTTGCAGGGGCTGTATTCTGCAAACCTGTTAGAGACGAACGTGTACATTTACTTTAATTTTAATTGATTTATTTGTGACTATCAATTGGCATAGTTTATAATAATAATAATAATAATAATAATAATAATAATAATAATAATAATAATAACACATTTGTTTAATAATGTTGGTGGTAGGATACCATTTATGTGCACATACATTCTCAGTGGGATGCATTCAAAGTATTTTGATGTATTCATTTATTTTATCGATATTATCTACATGTGGTTTTGCCAGATGTAGTTCTCTGCTAGTTAACCCCAATGACGGGCAGATTCATTGTCGCGTACAGCCTTATGATGTCATTATAACTTCACAGTTTGGGTTTAAAAGTGTAACAACCCACCCCACAGGAGGTCCGAAGGACCTTGCTGAATTATCGTATCGATGCTAACGGCACCGGATGAAGGTCCAGTCTGGAATACCTGGGTTCAACGAGCTCTGCTGCTTACTTTCACACAGCACCCCCCAGACGCCCGATCAACGAAACCACCATGAGAGACAGCTACAGGAGCCACCGCCCGCCACAGCACCACTCCCACAAGGTTCTGTGGGGCGGCTGCGTGGAATCCGGCGGAGACCTTGCGATGTTGAACGCTCCTAACACAGCCCGTATTTTAGTCATCACACCCCCGAAGACAGGTTCAGGTCCAACCTGGCCCACTATCATGGCAGCAGTGTGGAGTAGTGGTTAGGGCTCTGGACTCTTGACCGGAGGGTCTTGGGTTCAATCCCCGGTGGGGACACTGCTGCTGTACCCTTGAGCAAGGTACTTTACCTAGATTGCTCCAGTAAAAACCCAACTGTATAAATGGGTAATTGTATGCAAAAATAATGTGATATCTTGTAACAATTGTAAGTTGCCCTGAATAAGGGCGTCTGCTAAGAAATAAATAATAATAATCCTCAGTTATGATCAGGCTTTCTGCATGGCGTTTACATTATACAAGCATCCTTATGCAAAAGGAGGTGCACTTGCTTTGCTTGCTGCTCTCCCTGGGCTCTGCAGCTTTGACTAACAGTAGATGTGTTCACACCGATAGCCAGGCCACTTGCACAGCAGATGGCAGTATGCTGATGCTGAATCCACAGATTCAAATGAAAACAGGAAAGACACACTGATAGGGGAGGCTTGGCCACCCCAGTACCGGTTGGTCCGCTCTTGTATTTGCATAGCAATGCAGCTTTGTTAAGAGTCCTGTAAGTCTGCTGAAGGGAACGCAGCTGAGCAGGCAGTCTGGAACGAGAAAGCCTCAGGTCACTGCAGACAGCAGTTCATTGAGAAGTGCTGAGTTGGCTGTGAAGGGGTGTGGTCGCTGGAGGAGGCTTGGTGTGGTGGGGGCTGCTTTTTTCTTCATGCTTTTCTCAAGGTTGTACTTTGCATTGACCTCAGTTTGCTGTGTTTTTATTATTGTGCTTTACCGTACCTCACTGGGCTTTACAGTGCTTACCTGTGCTTCCTCATGCTTTCACTGTGCTCTCTCACACTTTGAATTTGAATATATAGGATTTCACAAGTTTAAACAGAGCTACCCAGAGCCCGCAGACCCCATCACACTGCCGTTGAATACAAAGCAACAGACACTGGAAAAAAGACACAGAAGCCCACCTTGATTCTCCAGCGTTAATCTTGACTGAGTGTCTGGAGGATGAGCTCCCATGAGAAGGTGTGAATACCTGTGCAGGTTTTGAAACCTTGCAGTGTAGCTGGTTCACAAGCCTGTGTGCCTGCCTGCCTGTCTGCCTGCCTGTCTGCCTGTCTGTCTGTCTGTCTGCCTGCCTGTCTGCCTGTCTGTCTGTCTGTCTGTCTGTCTGTCTGTCTGTCTGTCTGCCTGCCTGCCTGCCTGCCTGCCTGTCTGTCTGCCTGTCTGCCTGCCTGCCTGTCTGTCTGCCTGCCTGTCTGCCTGCCTGCCTGCCTGTCTGCCTGTCTGTCTGTCTGCCTGTCTGTCTGTCTGTCTGTCTGTCTGCCTGTCTGTCTGCCTGTCTGGCCGCCTGTCTGCCTGCCTGTCTGTCTGCCTGCCTGCCTGCCTGCCTGCCTGCCTGCCTGCCTGCCTGTCTGTCTGCCTGTCTGCCTGTCTGCCTGTCTGCCTGCCTGTCTCTGTCTGTCTGCCTGTCTGTGAACCAGTGGGTATGCACAATACACAAAGCATGTTTGCTGTCACATAGTGTTGATTCAGGCAGCAGTATTTCCAGTGCAGTGGTTAGCTGGCATTGTGAAGCTTTGCTGTGCACGACGGTTGCAACGTACATGCAAATTGCTTGGGGGGGGGGGAGGGGGGGCTGGGGTGGAGGGAGGGAGGGAGTGAGAGGGGGGGGAGGGGCAGGAGAGGGGGGGGGGTGGCTAACATGGGCACAGGTGCTGTATAACCTGTTCGTAGAGGTTACTATTAAGTTGAGTTTGTTAAAGGATAAAAGTATACACACATGTTAATCATCATGTTAATGTATTCAATTAAATAATAACATATGTTAAATGCATTTGGAAAAAAAATGTGTCTACCATATCTGTCTATCTATTATAGGAAAATATATAGATATTCCATCTGAAGATCTGTTAACATAAGGTGTGGGTGGGAGAGGAAGGGAGAGAGAGAGCGAGAAAGAGCGAGAAAGAGTGAGAGGGAGAGAGAGAGAGCGAGAGGAAGAGAGAGGGAGAGAGAGAGGGAGCTGAGCTAGCAGGTGTGTTCAAAGCTGGCAGATAATCCTGCTGCCTGTTTTTTCATCAAGACTGTGAGACAGCAAGGCAGCGAGACAGCGAGACAGCTCCAAATAGCATAAAAGACCCACATCTGAACAATGCATCTTAATGGAAAATGTACAAGATTGCAGACCTGATTCAAAGACCAGGATCAAACTTGGATCAGGATGTTGTAAAGTTTGCTAAAAGCCACGTAAACGCTATTATCACATATGAGAAATCAACCAATCACTGTTAATGATCTTGTCCTGTGTAAAGATGGGCTTAGAACATGACAGAATTCTAAAGTACAAAAACAGCATCACTTGGTTTTATGTAGTTCCTGAGTACAGTGTTTGTTTTAGTGATTAATAATAAGTTAACACGTTGTGTGTCGGCTGTCTCTTGTTCATTTACACAGTTTGAACAGCACAGCAATAACAGGCACCCTACACTCACTGAATTAACGTATTATATTTATAGGTGCTGTGGTTCTCAAACCCTCCTCTTGTTTCACTCCAGCGTTTCTCTCCCGGAGTCCTGGGCAAAGTGTTCGGACAACAACATCCTGCGATCCCAGAGGGAGAACGCTCTGTGTCAGCAAGGCTGCGGGACGAGGCAGAGAGAGCCATGGAGCTGGCCTCCAGACACATGTGGAGCCAGTACAACACAGTCAGCGTAGCCTTCACCAACCATGTCCACGAGGTAGCCAGCGCCAAGAGCAAGCTGCTGACCCACTTAGACCAGGAGCGCTGCCCCGGGGGCACACCAGCGCTGTGCAGGGACTGGACGGGTCATTGCAGCTAAAAGGAGATCTGTGGTCATGTGGAGGCAGGTTCCGATGGCGTTGCAGCCCAGGGGACCAGCGATGAGCAAATTCACACAGCGATGAGTAAATTCACACAGCGATGAGTAAATTCGCCTGGTGTTCTGTATAGGGTTCTGGTCTAGTCTGATAAATTAGGCCAGCCTGTGAATGAGCCATGTTTACCACATGACTTCAGTTCCATGGCAACTCCCATATAGTATATATATAAAAAATAGTACTGCATTCTAGTAGAGGGATTCGATACTGAACTCTACCAGAGAATAGTATAGCATCGCTTTTAATGCATGGTTCAGCCTCTGTCCTCTGTCTTCCCTTATAATAATTTACCATGTTAGTTTTGCACAGTAATTTTGCAGTCCCCCCATGTTTATACTATGCATTTACCGTAGTTTACCATATATTTTAGCATGCTTTGCCATGCTTTATTACAGATTGCTATGCTTTTACAATGGTACGCCTCTATCAGGCTGGTGTGTTTCTGTGTGAATCGTGTTCCTCTTTAATAGAGCTCGTCAGTATTTGAGTTGGCATAGCTTCCTGATGCAAGCAGACAGTGTGTTTGCATAGCTAAGCAGCCCTGAATAACCGAAGAGGGAGGGGTGAAAACGTCCATTGTTTAAGTGAAAGAACCTTCATGAGAATGAAAAGAGAGAGCCCCTCATTCCCTCTGAGTGGATCAGAAGTGAGTCATGACGGATCACGCCACAGCGAGCGAGAGAATGTCTAACCACAGACGTGTCCTTTACTGGCACGTCTACTCAATCGCACTAGAAGAATGGGTTAAGAAGAATGGGGGCCGTGGGTGTTTCAATGCATTAAGAAATTCTATGAGCGACTCAAAAGGGCGATGGCAATACAGAATGAGCTTTGTTACACAAAAAGACTTTTCGGAGCTCTTCAATGCTTTGCTTTGGTCATGCCTGTGAAGGGAGGAGTGTCCCTCCTGTAAGACAAATGTCTTCAGAACCGGACTGATAGCATCTTTCATGGCAAATGTGATCTGGATCACATGACGTGAGGGCGGTGCCTTGCTCTCCTCTGACATAGAGAGGAAAGGAAATGATATGAGAGGCGTGGCGCACGTCCTGCTGTGTTGAAGTTCATCAAGGTCTGCTTTCAGAACAGGTGAACATAATGCAAAATAAAGTGTTAATGAAACAGCTGTAGTTACTGGAAGCTCAGAAGGATCATTTAGGGAGTCAAAGGCGTGCCTTAAGTGTTTATTACTAATGTGACTGCTGAATTCCAAACTGCTCAAAGAAACCTAATATATTCAATGATGCTAGTTTTTACCTGATAATCTAGAATGGCCCTGACCCCCTGACCTCTGACCCCCTGATCTGTGGCGCTGTGTGTCTTTCAGACTGTCCAGGACAGAGAGGACCATCTTGTGTTTCCCGTCCTCCGGCTGATGGAGGAGATCCATAGTCTCCAGGACACGGTTAGGACTCTGAGGCTGGGCTTGGCAGAGACGTGGAGGACCCTGCAGGATCTGGTGAATACCAAGTCCCTGCTGGAGAGCGGCCTCTCCAGGAAGACTCAC